>NW_021703779.1:39950730-40061634 GCF_005190385.1 Monodon monoceros
AAAAAACTACAAATAGAACTACCATATGACCCAGCAATCCCACTACTGGGCATATACCCTGAGAAAACCATAATTCAAAAAGAGTCATGTACCAAAATGTTCATTGCAGCTCTATTTACAATAGCCCGGAGATGGAAACAACCTAAGTGCCCATCATCGGATGAATGGATAAAGAAGATGTGGCACATATATACAATGGAATATTACTCAGCCATGAAAAGAAACGAAATTGAGCTATTTGTAATGAGGTGCATAGACCTAGAGTCTGTCATACAGAGTGAAGTAAGTCAGAAAGAGAAAGACAGATACTGTATGCTAACACATATATATGGAATTTAAGAAAAAAAAATGTCATGAAGAACCTAGGTGTAAGATAGGAATAAAGACACAGACCTACTTGAGAACGGACTTGAGGATATGGGGAGGGGGAAGGGTGAGCTGTGACAAAGCGAGAGAGAGTCATGGACATATATACACTACCAAACGTAAGGTAGATAGCTAGTGGGAAGCAGCCGCATAGCACAGGGAGATCAGCTCGGTGCTTTGTGACCGCCTGGAGGGGTGGGATAGGGAAGGTGGGAGGGAGGGAGACGCAAGAGGGAAGAGATATGGGAACATATGTATAACTGATTCACTTTGTTATAAAGCAGAAATTAACACACCATTGTAAAACAATTATACCCCAATAAAGATGTTAAAAATAAAAAAAAATTTAAAAAAATAAAAGTTTGGAGACCATTTTTCTAAACTTGCATAATCCAAAGTGTACTGTAACTTGCACTCTTTTCACAGAATGTTAACTGATATTATGAATAAATATAAATAATATGAAGGTTCTCATAGACTTACAAGGATAGGAAATGCTGCATTAAGCAGAACTGAACATGTTTCTTTGCTACATGACCTCTTGGAGCCTTTATGGTGCCAGTATGTATGATGACTCTCCAAGATGGACACAGTGTGCAGTATTCTCCAAGCTCTGGTTCTGGGAAGAGGTTTGTTAGCCTTATTTTGTGATCAGTCCGTGTGCTTCATAGTACCCAGACTTATGGTAAAAATACTACGTTTGGCTTTTTGTGAGTTTGTAATGTCTTGCTAGCATCAAGTTACCAGTACGTTTTTCTTCATCCTAAGTAAAGAGTAGTATCACTTTATTTTCCCAAAAGAAATGAAATTGTATTGAGCAATTAATCAAATTCTGACCAGATTGGAAATATGAATTACTTTTATTAATCTATAATAAATCTAAAATAATATCAAAATATTCACTACTTTATTTGAAGGTCTAACCAAATAGTGAGATAATATTCTCTCTCTCTCTCTTCCCCCCCTTGCTCCATATACATATATATATATATATATATACATATATATATATATATATATATATATGGATTCTGATGCAGGCTAAAGTTTGAGAAGCATTGTGCTACTATAATGCATTTAAAACTTTTTGGATTGCAACCTACAGTAATAAATGCATTTAATTTATTCTTATTTATTTTTATTTATTTATTTATTTTGGCTGCGTTGGGTCTTCATTGCTGTGCGCAGGTTTTCTCTAGTTGCAGCGAGCGGGGGCTACTCTTCATTGCCGTGTGCGGGCTTCTCATTGCAGTGGCTTCTCTTGTTGCGGAGCACGGGCTCTAGGCGCGTGGGCTTCAGTAGTTGTGGCTCACGGGCTTAGCTGCTCCGCGGCATGTGGGATCTTCCCGGACCAGGGATTGAACCTATATCCCCTGCATCGGCAGGCAGATTCTTAACCATTGCGCCACCAGGGAAGCTGAATAAATGCAATTTAAATGGTATCCCAGTACACATCTATATTACATTCTCTCTATTTATACAACTGAAACCAAATTTCCGTGAAACAATAGTAGCCCTGAATGTGCACCATGTTGTTTTCTAGTCTTTACCATCTCATTCCATTTCACTAAAAAAAATATGAATCATGACCCTTAAAATGAATGAATTTTATAATCCATTAATGGATTATGACCTACAGTATGAAAAACACTGATCTCATGTCCTGTCCTGTGCTGTAGAGGCTGGATTATTGAAATCTATGTTTCACAGACTCCCTTGCAACTGGATTCTGCATGTATATAACTCATGTAAGATGGAAGGCAGTTTTTTTGAAGCAGCATTAACAGAGCTCCCAATGTCAAGTAACTAACTTCATGGGTATTGAGGGGCAGGGTGTGGGGTTTCAGTTTACCTGTTGTGGATCATAGCAGGTATGGTGTGGTTCTGCAGTAGCGCTGGTAATAATGGTGTCCTGATTACAGCAGCTTTTTTTTTTTTTTTAACAGCAGCTTTTTGATTATGGCAGTGGCTATAAGTTTCTGGAGCTAGAAGTTTCCTGATGTAGAGGAAATAGCAGATTTGAATTTTAACTAGATCAGTGCTACTCAAAGTGTGGTCCACGTATCAATGTTAGTCCAAGTTTGTTACTTGTCTGCAGTAAGTACAGAAATTGACATTAAGTATTTTTAAAGTTTTATTGCAATTTGACATTGCTGCCACATTCAAATGAGTGATCAGTTGACTTTGACAAAGTATGGGTCTGTCATCTATTGGAAAAAATTATCACACTAATCTTTCACCATAGGTGATTTAAGAAGCACTGAGCTAGATTATTCTGGAGGTTATATGGACATTGAAATGAAGGTAAAGAAATAGGGAGATTTCCAGTTAGGATGACACAGTGATTTCGTGTTTTATATACCCTTCTGGTCCAAACATATAGCAGAGAGAGAGAAAATGTAAAAATAGAAAACCAAAAAAGATACAGCCAGCTCTAAAAACAAGAAAATGGAACAGAAAGCAAAGCAGTAGTACTGGACTTGCTGAGTTCCAGGTTGAGAAGCAGAAAAAAGCATCCAGGATTTTGGTGACTGTGAAGTATAAATTTCTTCATTGATGATATGTTGGTAGTAAGTTCAGTGTTGTCTACAAATCTCTTTCTTTCAACTGATCTTAAAAGATTGCTATTTTCTCTCAGATCCCCATTGTCCTCCTTATCTTTTGGATAAGGAGTATGAAGTCAGTCTATATTTAATCTGCCAGTTTTTTTTCCCAGATAGCTTTTAAGATATTCTCTTGGTCTTTGGAATACTGCAGTTTCACTATGATATGTCTGAGTGTGTTTTGGGGATTTATTTTTACTTATCCAGCTTGATATTTAGTATGATTCCCAATGTCATTATCTTTTCAAATATTATCTTTCATGCTCTGTGTTCTCTTCTTTTGGAACTTCTATTAGAGATATGGTGAACATTCTTATTCTGTTCTCTAAGTCTCTTAATTGTGCTTTTACATCTTTTATTTCCTTTTCAGTTGTACTCCATTTACGTAAATTTTTTCATACTATTTTTCTAGTTCAGCACTACTGTCTTCAGCTATGTATAGTGTGTTGTTTAACATATCCATTGAGTTGGTAATTTCAAAAACTATATTTTTTTATTTCTGAAAATTTCATTTTGCTGGTTTTCAAATCTTTCTGCTTGTTTAGTTGGTAACAGTATTTCCCTCCATGATTTTTAATTTCTTATTTTTTTAGCCAATTTAATGTGCTTAGGAAGTATATGTATAATTCCATTATATGAAGTTCAAAAGAATAGTACTCTTCATGGTTTTTTTTATGCTGATTCTTATTCATGGTGGCCTGTTTTCTTGTATTGGTTGTAAATTTTTATTATGAGCTCATGCTTTGTGGAAGGGGAGAAAATATTTATGCGTGGAAATCCTTTGTGACCCATTTTGAGAATGAGTCCCTTCACAGAAATCTTACATTTTCTCTTCTAGGCCTCTTGAAGTGTAATCAAACTGAGACTACTTTTCCAATTTTATACTGATTTCTAAGGAGTTTCCTGGATCACTCAATGTGTTAGGATAAGAGAGAATATCTTTATTTATTTTTTATTATTTTTTTGAGTCCCTGTTTTCAATTCTTTTTTAAAAATTGAGTTATGGTAGATGTACAATATTATATGTTACAGGTGTACAATACAGTGATTCACAATTTTTAAAAGTTATACTCCATTTATAGTTATTATAATATACTGGCTATATTCCTTGTGTTATACAATATATCTAGAGAATATCTTATTCATAAGTATGGTATATCACTCAATGGGATCTGATTCTCCAGATTTCCAATGTGTGAGTGTGTGGGGTTTCCCCATAGCACCAAACAATTCTCCAGACACCAGCTGGGGGTCCTATGATTCAACTCAGTTCTGACACTTATCTACTCGGAGATAGCATCAGATTCCATAGGTTAAGGGTTCAGCCCCACCAGACTGTCCCCCCACAACACACTTCAGATACCAATTGCAAGCCCAGGTTGTCACCTGTACTTCTGATCAACTGACTATAAATCAGAGGTTCCCACGACCCCCTCCTTGGGTTTTATTAATTTGCTAGAGCGGCTCACTGTCCTCTGGTTCCTTCTTTCCTTCCTTCCTTCCTTTCTTCCTTCCTTCCTTTCTTCCTTCCTTCTTCCCTATAACTTTTTATTTTGATATAATTTCTAACTTAAAGAAAAATTGCAAGGATGAAGTTTCAGCCTAGCTTCACTGAGGTCATCCCCTGAGTCCACAGAAAGCTAAACCATGGCCATGAACTCGGGTTACTGGAACATTCACAGGCTGGCTCATACCATCTGCCTGCTTCTGGAATACAAAGAATTAAACTATGAGGGAAAGAAGTACATGCCGGGGGATGTTCCTGACCATGACAGAAGCCAGTGACTGAATGAGAAATTGAAGCCAGGCCTGGACTTTCCCAATCTGCCCTATTTAATTGATGATGCTTTTGAGATCACCCAGAGCGATGTCATCTTTTGCTACATTGCTTACAAGTACAACCTATGAGGGGAGACAGAAGAGAAGATTCATGTGGACATTTTTGAGAACTAGGTTATAGACACCTCCAATTAGCTGGTCAGTGTCTGCTACAGCCCTGACTTTGAGAAACTGAAGCCTAAGTACTTGGAGGATATCTGAAAAGATGAAGCTCTTCTCACTTTCTGGGGAAGAGTCCATGGTTTGCAGGAGACAAGATCACCTCTCTGGATTTTCTTGCTTATGACAGTCTTGACCTGCACCATATATTTGAGCCCTAGTGCCTGGATGCATTTCCAAACATGAAAGATTTCATTGCCCACTTAGAAGGCCTGAAGACGATTTCTGCCTATATAAAGTTCAGCTGCTTTTGCCCAGGCCCTGTGTACATAAAGATTGCTGTGTTGAGCAAAAAGTAGAGTCCTGTAAGATCAGAAGATAGGAGATGTCCCTGCTTCACTGGGGCCCTGAAGAAAAGCTGGACCTCCCTGTACCCCCAGAATCATCCCTCTTGTTCTTTTCTCCTTCTTTTCTTTCTCCTCCCTCATCCCTCAGGCCTTATTAGACCGCTTCCCCTCAGCTAATCCCTGTTCATCTTGGCCCTGTAAAGGTTTACTGTACCTTACTTTTCTTTAGCAATTCCACCCCCCCCAATCTTATCCTTCCTGCATAAGCCAACCAGACCATCTTTCCCTTCAGTGGTTGCCTCTGCTTTGAGGTACCTGATTGGACCCTTCTCCAGTAGAGCTCAGCTCTGAGCTCCCCAACACTGCTCTGAAGACCAGTATTGGCAAGATGTGGAGACCCTGCTCCCCCAGCATGGTCCCTGACCCAGCCCTGCCTGATCCCCAGTAAAGCCTTCTCTCTCTCTCTCTCTCTCTCTCTCTCTCTCTCTCTCTCTCACTCACACACACACACACACACACACAGAGTTTATGAAGTAATGTACAAGGGAAGAAAATCCTAGACTATCTCATGAAGCAAATGTTACCATATCAAACCCAACAGCACTAAAACTAAATAAATAAATAAAAGCATCTCAACTGTACTAATCATATTTTTTATTTTCTGTATTTTACATGAGGCTTTGACATCTTGGGGCCTTGCTAATCCTGAAGAGACTACCCCTTTCAGAGCTAGCTAATTCCTAGAGATATTAAACAACTTGCCTGTCAGGATGTCTTTGATATGCAAACCCACCAATCCATAGTCCATGCTCCCAAATACCTCCTTTATTGAACTCTCACACACCAAGCCAATATTGTCCCTGCCCTAAGTCACTCAAGGGGCAGGTACAGGACAACTGAGGACCACCCTCATTGCCCAGAGCTCACTGAAATTATTCAAACTAACAAATCCTAAAATGCTTAACTTCTCTTGCCTTTTTCTTCCCACCAAAACAACAATGAAGACTTGTGCTCATATTTTTCCCTTGCTCCTTCTGCCTCCTAACCGACCCTAGTACTTCCCCATGTGGTCCTGCATGGTGTGACATGTCCTCTTCTCTTGGAAACTGTGAGTAATAAACTCTTATTTCAAAGGCAGTTGTCTCCATATCTGTCACTTTACCGTACCTGATTAAAACAAATCCCAGGAAGATTTCAAGGCATCAACCAACTAGAGTTTATCCCAGAAACAAAATGATAATTGATTATCAGAAAATCTATTAAAGTGATATACCACACTAAAAAAAACACAGTCCTATAATCATATCACTTGAGCAGAAAAAGCACTTGACAAAATTCAATCAAATTGTATCCATCCAAAACCTAGGGCAAACATATATTTAATTGTGACATTTTTGACGTATTCCCATAAAGTCAGGATTTCAATAAACATTAATAAATGCTTCAGTCCTACAACATACTGAAGTTATTAACCAATGCAAAAAGTCAAGGAAAACAAAGTGTATCCAAACTGGATTAGGAAGAGACAAGCTGTCTTTATTCGCAGACTGTGTGATAGTCCACATAGAAAATTCAGGAAAATTCAAGAGAACCTACACATAAATTATTAAAACAAATGAGAGTTTTGCTGGATAAAATATCAACCTATAAATCCAATTGAAGTCCTCAGGGTGCCTTCAAATTGTAGTTTATAACACATAATACCTAGTGAAAAGCAAATTTCAGAAATATTCATGTGGTATGGTCTCACATATAAAGTTTAAAACCTGAAAAATAATACTATATGTGTTCTAGGGATGTATACAAATGTAATCATTTAACTAAAGCTTGCATGATAATGACAAATTCTAAATTCATGATACTGACTGTCTCTGGGGAGAAAAGGGAGAAAATGAGATTAGGGGTGGTAACCCATGGAACTTCACCTAGATCTATTATTATTTTCCTTTAAAAATCAGTTACAAATATTATAACAAATTAAGATTTGATAAAGCAGGGTGGTGGATGCATGGATATATCTTATATTTATTGCTATAGTTTTCTGTACAAAACATTTTACAATAAAACCAAAGGAATTAGGGAGATAAGTTAGAAAGCTGTTTGGTAATCTAGATGAAAGTTGATAGGAATACAGTCCAAGACAGTATTCTAGAAAGGAAGAAAGAGAAAGAAATATTTGGGCTAGACAGGGAGATGGGGCCGTGGAGGAAGAGTGCATAATATCTCGCAGGTTTCTAGCTTGGATGACTGGTGTGGATGGCATTGCAACCACTAAGATATGACAGGAGTGTATTTTCTGCCATGTTTTGTTTGAAATATCCGTGGGACTTCCTGGCGAGAGTATGAGACTAAGAGTTGAATGCATGATTCTGAAAGTCGGGAGAAAGTACGGACAGGCAATATGGGTATGGGAGTCAACAGCATTATAGAAGGTGGTGAAAACTATGCGAGTAGGTGAGACCATCCAGGTGATGATAGCAGAGTGAGAAAAGGAGCAGGAGGAGGATAAAGTCCTAAGAAATATTAATATTTAAGGAATTGGAAGAGTAGGGGAAGTTCAGAGAATGGTTGGGGAGACACAGAGGAGAACCATGAAATTGCTGTGTCACAGAGGTGCATGGAGTCGAAAATTTCAAGAAGGTAATGTTTGGTGGTTTTACATATAGCAGAGAAGTTCAGCAAGAAAAGGATTAAAAAATTTGCCTATTACATTTAGCAAATAAGAGGTTACTTGTGACTTTAGCAAGCATAGTTTCAGGGAATTGGGAGTTGGGGGGAGAAGTCAGGTTGAAATGGGTTGAGGATATAGTGGAAGATGAATATAGTAGTATAGATTGCTCGTTTAAGAACATCACCACTACTAGCTTTAACAATATAATCACCATAACTATCGCCACTACCAATAACGATAATTATTTCCCTCATTACCAGTACAATCACTGTCCTGTCCACTGACTTTTTTGTAATTCCTTTTCCCTTCCTTCAGCTTCTCTCTTTTTATGCACATCTACTACATTTGTTTGGCTCTGTGTATAGGATAGGTTCTTGATCTTGAAGGGTTTACTCTGTAGTAGAAAAGACAGGCATGCAAACATGCAACTTTAATACATGCACTCTGTGGTAGTCATTCATATTATTCTCCGGGTATTTCCTGCTTTCCTCATTCTGGGAACACAGTAGGATTATACATCCTTGTTCCCTGTAGCTGAGTGGGGCCACGTGTTTAATTCTGGACAATGAGTTGCGAGTTAAAGGGACATATGCTACTTGTAACCTGGGCATTTAAATTTAATTGCTGGTGTGAAACCCTCTAGAGCCAAACTACAGTAGAGTGGCTAAGTACAGCCTGTAGGCCAAATCCAGCAGGAAACATGTTTTACAAATAAAGTTTTATTGGAACACAAATGTGCCCATTTATTGTCTATGGTTCTTTTTTGCTCTAATGGCAGAGTAGTTGTGACAAAGACTGCATGGTCCTCAAAGCCTAAAATTATTTACTATACAGAAAAAGTTTGCTGACACTTTCTCTAAAACAACCTAGCTTGCCCTGATGCTCCATACTAAGGCAGTGTAGTGATAAAAATTTCTCTGATGTAAAGTGTGGTGTATTTGAATGAACACAGGCTCAGAAGCTAGATGGGGTCTCTGAGTCTACACAGTTAGCCCTGGGTGCTATGGAACCCTCTACTCAGGCCTTTGTGCGGCTCAAATCACTGTCTGACAGCACCAGCCACAAGGAAGAATGAAAGCAAATGGAAACAATCTCAGACTTGCTTTGTATGGTTCTTAGGGGTTTCTATAGACTGAAAGTTTGTGTCCACTTCAAATTCATATATTGAAATCCTAACCCCCAATGTAATGGTATTAGGAGATGGAGCCTTTTGTAGGTTATTTGGTTATGAGGGCAGCACCCTCATGAGTGGGATTAGTGCCCTTACAAAAGAGACTCCACAGAGCTCCCTTATCCCTTCCACAATGTGAGAACACAGGGAGAAGGTACCATCTATGAACCAGGAAGTGGGCTCTCACCAGACACAGAATCTGCCTGCACCTTGATCTTGGACTTCCCAGCCTCCAGAACTATGAGAAACAAATGTGTGTTGTTCATAAGCCACTCTATCTATGGTGTTCTGTTATAGTAGTCTGAACATATTAAGACAGGAGTAAAGGGAATATTGATGAGTGAACGTTCAGTATGGTCAAGCACTCTCTAAAAGTCAGAGCTGTCTAAAATCAGAATGAGTTGCCTTGCAAGAATGAAGGGCGCAAGTGACCCTGGGGTATGGAGCATAAGCTCCTTTTTGCCCCAAGTATACAAGAAGAAGCCAACTTAACTCTTGGAAAAATGATATATTAGTTTTCTATAGCTGCATAACAAATTGCTAGAAACTTAAAACAACATACATTTATTTGCTTACAGTTCTGTAGGTCAGAAGTCTAGCAGAGCATGACTGGTTCTCTGCTCATTGTGTCACAAGACTGATATCAAGGTGTTGGTCAAGCTGAATTCTCATCTAGAGGTTTTAGGGAAAGATCCACTCCAAAGTTCATTCTTATTAGAATTCAGTTCCTTGTAGTTGTAGGACTGAGGTCTCCATTTCCTTGTTGGCTGTTAGCCAGTGGTGGCTCTCAGCTTCTAGAGGTTGCACACATTCCTTGTCATGTGTCTCCTTCCATCTTCAAGTCAACAATAACGCGTTGAATCTTTCTGGTGGTTGAGTATCTGACTTCGTCTCCTGTGACCAGTCGGAGGAAACTATTACAATTTTAAAGGGTTCACATGATTAAGTCAGTCCACCTGAATAATCTCCCTGTCTTAAGGTCAATTGTGCCATATAACATAACCTAATTATGGGTGTAAACTCCATTATATTCACTGCCTGGGGAATATGCAAAGTGTGTACACTGGGGTGGGGGGAACCTGGGGTTGCATCTTAGAATTCTGCCTACTACAGATGAGAAGAGAATTCCAATATTGCATACTTAGCTGGACAAGTTGATGTTCAAAGTACATTCCAATCTTGAGAATCTATGATGCTCTGACTACATCAAAGTTCAGATTGAGAAGAGGGCCTAAGTCACAATTTCTGCCTTCATGCAGTTTTCAATGTGGGAGTAAAATTAACACACACAAAACTATTAGCATTGTGCTAAACAAATGGTTAAACTGTGTAAATTAGGAGTCTATAGAAGATAAAGGAGGAGAGAGATTGGAGAGGGTTAAAAACGGTTAGAGTGTTTTCTTGGAGAAGGTGTGACTTGAACTGTTATTTGAAGGAGGATGAAATAGAAAATAACAAATGTCTTCCTCTTTCTAAACCTCTGGATGGTTTTTATTCATTGTACATTCACATTTCCAGTGTGATACTGAAAAATAGGCTAAGAAGATTTACCCAAAATTTAGAAATAGGCAAAAGTATGACTACATATCTTTGCAAGGTCATACTGGACTATTGGCAATATACTCGTATTGCGTGAAGATCGATTCCCTCGGTCAGTGGTTCTCAAACTTTCATAAGCATCAGAATGCCCTGGAAGGCTTGTTAAAGCACATAATGCTGTGTCCTAGCCCAGAGTTTCTGATTCAGTAGGTCTTGAGTGGGTATCAAGAAATTGCATGTCTAACAGGATCCCAGGTGATGCTGGTGCTGCTGGTCTGGGGACCACGCTTTGAGAATTATTGCTCTAGAGGAACATACCATTGTTTGACTTACTATTTACCGTTGATTAAGGCAAAGATTCTGTAAAGTTACGGGCTAAATTATAGAAGTTGCCAGTGATTTTTGTTCCGAAGAAATACAAATAATTTCTGTCCAATGAAAAATATAATTCCAATAGTTTTATTCCCCTGTAAGACATTTAGCTGTTTTATGTTTCAGCAATTTAGCAATCTTATTTCAGCATTCTTTCCTTCAGTGACTGTATATACTAGTCTCTCAGATCCTTCTTTGAGCTAGCATTAATACATACCCTCATTAACAAGTTAAATAAATCTTCGTGTTAAAATAAACTTTGGACATGCATACTATGTTTGTATGATAGTCATGATTTTTAACTTTTGGAAATGTATACCTTGACAGGGCTGTGTGATCAAATAAGTTTTTGACAAGCCAAGTTAAACAAATTTACACAGGATTCTTAACAATGCACCTCTCCCAGACTTTAATTTGCTATTTAAAAAGTAGATGATGCAGCATTTCACAAACTTATTTGACACTGGACACTTTTTCCTCAAAGTGCCTTTAGAAAACATTGCCCTACACAGTTATTATCAGTGACATCACAGCCATTTCCACAATTTCTAAAAGAAATATGTTACCTAACTGCACATATTGAATCTCATCTCAGTGGGAGAGCATATTTTTAAAGTCAAGGAAGAGAACTTTTGTGTCATTTGGCACTGAGGAGGCCTCCTCCACCAGATTCAGGGTGGAGAAACTTTTGTCCCCTTTTTATCTCTTAATACCAAGCAGGACTCCAAAGTTCCCCTCAGAGTTCCTGTGAGATGACAGAGAAAAGTTCAATGCATTTTTTTCTTCCCAGATCCAAATCTCCCATTGCCAAAAACCTTTCTTTTCAGCCCAAAAAAATGTTTGTAGATTTCTCCTTTTTCAGTGATGTCTAGGATAACTATGCCACAGAGTTGGAGAACACTCCACCGGTGGTTTGAGAGCAAAGGTAGTTACTATGTCAGGAATTCAGGGTTCTGTTTCTGTAGCCCCACATCAGTAGAGGCCTGGATTGAGCCCAAACCATGTTCCAACTATGGTTTCTCATTCTGGAAAGTTCTGTTGTAATTTGGGACCTTTTTTCCCCCAGAAAGGCTCTCACTTTCTCTCTCCACAGCCAACTGACTCCCTTGAGTGCTAAACTAAAGTTGGAGAATTTGAGGATTGTAAAGATTGACAGTTTGTGGTTTGCTTCAATTTAGAAGCAAATCTTGTAGGGGATCATGTCTCTAAATTTATGAAGTAGAGAAACTACTCTCCTTATGAGTGAGCAAGGACTTGGAAGACTGTTCCTATGGTCAATCGTGTGTTGGTCTAAAGTGAGTAAACCACATACGTTTATGTTTGAAGTTCCTGGAAGCATTTACACCAATTGGATTGTGATATGGTCCTTCCGACCTATAAATTTGGTCACCTGTTTTTTTTTTAAATTAATCTATTTATTTATTTTTGGCTGCATTGGGTCTTCGTTGCTGCACACGGCTTTCTCTAGTTGTGGCACATGGGGGCTACTCTTCATTGCAGTGAGTGGACTTCTCACTGTGGTGGCTTCTCTTGTTGCGGAGCACAGGCTCTGGGCACGTGGGCTTCAGTAGTTGTGGTACGTGGGCTCTAGAGTGCAGGCTCAGTAGTTGTGGCACATGGGCTTAGTTGCCCCGCGGCATGTGGGATCCTCCCAGACCAGGCCTCGAACCTGTGTCCCCTGCGTTGGCAGGCAGATTCTTAACCACTGTGCCACCAGGGAAGTCCCTGGTCACCTGTTTTTTAACCTGCTGGAATGTATTCTCTCAGGCAGCTTTTCCCCATGTTCCATTGATATGGAACACCCACTGAGGTTGGTAACCTCATTCTTGGTGGGCTCCACGAGAGTTGTATGGATATCCTTAGCATCCATATGTCCACACTCACACTACCCACACTAGTCCCTTCTATATTGTGCAGATTGGAACAGGCCCTGACTCTACGGAACCACCTAAGGCTGGAGGAAAAATTTCCCTCAGGTGAGTCTCCAAGTTCTAAAACTGAACCCTGGCTTTAACTACCATCAAGGCCATCATGTGCCCACAGTGATTCAGGTCAGCTCCCTGTGAGCAAACCTTTCTATATTTGGTCAATTTTGTCTGCTCCTCTCTTGTAGTTTACAGTGGAGTGCACAAGCAAAGCACTTTTCATACTATGTCACAGGATTTGCTCTTTGCCTTGGAGAAATGTTCCTACAATTCATTCTATTTGCATGTGCAATGGTCACCATCTTGCGTCTCCTTTTATTTAAACTTTTAATTTTGAGATAGTTGTAGATTTACATGCAGTTGTAGGAAACAAGTCAGAAAAAAATTGTGTACCCTTTACCTAGTTTCTCCCAATGGTAGTATCTTGAAAACTGTAGTAAAATAGCAAAGCCAGGATACTGACATTGAAACAGTCCAGGAACAGAACATTTTCATCACCACAGGAGTCCGTCCTGTTGTCCGTTTATAGTTATATCCACCACCTTACCTCCCTTCACCTGACCCCCTGGCAACCACTAATTTGTTCTCCATTTCTAAAATTTTACTTCTTCAGAATGTTAGGTAGCTAGAATAATACAGCATGTAACCATTTGGAATTGGCTTTTTTTTTTCCACTTAGCATAATTCTCTAGAGATTCATCAAAGTTGTTATGTTTATCAATAGTCTGTTGCTTTTTATTGCTGAGTAGTATTCAATGATATGAATATATTACCACTTGGTTAACCATTTACCTGTTGAAGGACATTTGGGTTATCTTCCAGTTTTGGACTATCACATTTGTGTAAGGTTTTTGTGTGAATTTTAAGTTTTCATGTTATGAGTGCAATTACTGGTTCATATGGTAATTTCATGTTTCGTTTGTTTAAGAGACTGCCAGATCAACTTACGAATGACTGTACCATTCTACATTCCTACCAACAATGTATGAGTGATCCAGTTTTTCCATATGCTTGTCAGCATTTTGGTGTTATCAATATTTTTTTTTATTTTATTATTTTTAAAATTTATTTATTTATTTATTTTTGGCTGCATTGGCTCTTCGTTGCTGCGCGCGGGCTTTCTCTAGTTGCGGCGAGCAGGGGTTACTCTTCATTACGGTGCGCAAGCTTCTCATTGCAGTGGCTTCTCTTGTTGCGGAGCACGGGCTCTAGGCACGCAGGCTTCAGTAGTTGTGGCACATGGGCTTAGCTGTTCCGCGGCACGTGGGGCTCTTCCCAGACCAGGGCTGAAACCCGTGTCCCCTGCATTGGCAGGCGGATTCTTAACCACTGTGCCACCAGAGAAACCCAGTATTTTTTACTTTAGCTCTTCTGATAAGTATGTAGTGATATCTCATTGTCGTTTAAATTTGCATTTCTCTAATGGCTAATGATATTGAATATCTTTTCATGTGTTTATTTTTATCTAGGTATCTTTTTTGGAGAAATGCTTGTTTATGTCTTTTGCCCATTTTCTAATTGGATTGATTATTTCTTTACTGTTGCATCTGAGAGTTCCTTATTTATTCTGGATACAAGTCCTTTGTCAGATATATGTTTTGAAAATATTTGAATAAATTCTATTGATCTGCCCTCAAGTTCACTGATTCTACAATATCTTCTCTCATCTCTACTGTACTATTGAACCCTCCAGTGAGCTTTTATTTCTCATAATTTTCACTTCTTAATTTCCATTTAGTTTTTTATAACTTCTGTCTCTTTGCTGAGATTTTTAAAAATCATTTTTCACTTGTTTCAATATAATTTGTAATTGTTTACTGAATCTTTCTCAGATAATTCCAACCCCTGACTCATCTCAGCGTTGACATCAATTAAGTGTTTTTTTTTTCCTTCAGGTTGTGATTTTCTTGGTTCCTGATGAGGAGGGATTTTCGATTGTACATTGGAAATTTTGGCTGTTACACTAGGAGACTAAAAAGTTAAGTCCCCACTAACTTTTTAATTTTAACAGGCATTCACTTTATTGAGATTTAGCATGCAGGTCCTGGCCTAATTTGGGGACTGTGGTTCCAATGACAATATAATTTTCAGAGCCTTTGTGGTCCTATTTTTGTCCACTTGGCTTATATCATGTCACTGGGGCTCTCATTGATCCTTGCCAGTGTTGTTTGAGGGAGCTGAAGAAGTTTGCTCAGGCTTGGCTGTCTGGATCTTGTAGGTGGGGGAAGGGAGTCTCCCTTCTTCAGGGTTGAAGGGTGTTTCCTGGTGCTTGTTTTAGCAGGTTCCTCCTGTCTGGGGGGGATGACGAGTGCCTCCCTAGTTGGGTGCTTGTCGCGAGAGTTCCTCTGAGTGTCTGTGAGTGGGGGCAGGGATAGTCTTAGGCCTGCAAGGACAAATAGGCTTCCTGGGTTGAGTGCATCCTGTCGCAGTTTCCCCCCCACCCCCGTCTGTGGAAGATGGAGAGCACATCCCAGGCTACATACACAATTACTGTGGCATGATCCACTTGTTAATCTCCCCTCTTCGACCAGTCTGCACACAGACACACATGCACACATAGACAGTGTCTCTGGGTGTAGGAGGGGAGCCTCAGGTCCAATGGGGAAGCAAAATGCTTTCCCAGTTGGCACTCGTGCTGTTGACCCCCTTTGCCAGAGCCCTATAGTTGTGTGGTGTCTCTAGGTGGGGGAGGTGAGTCTCCAACAGGGTAAGGATAGAGAGTGCTTACCCTAGTAATTTATTGTCAGTAGGGTTTCCAATTGATTCCCCTTGCTGGTTCTGCCAGGTGCACATAATAATGTCAGTGGGACTCCTGTTCCATCTGGGGGAGGAGTGAGCCTATCTGGGCTGCCTTTTCTCTTAATAGGTTAGGGGTTAAGATATGCCAGGTCTGGGTGGCCTTCCTGGCCTTCTTCTGTTGGGTGGTGGTTCAAAAGATGCCCTGCCACTGTTGTGTTTCTCCAGTCTTGTGGTCCATCTTCCGCCTTTCAGAGTTTTTCTTTGATTGTCTCTTGAGTTGTTTTTAGGGGTCATAGTCATGTTTAGCAGGGAGCAGAGAGAGATATGTCTACATCATCTTGTCTGGATGTCTCACCTTTCTTTTTTATATATAATCTCTATTTTAGCATTCCTAGTAATTTTACAAGTCTCTTCACTATCACTTTTGACTTTATCACTGTTTTTGCACTTATCGGATGTTAAAGAATTAATATTTGTAAAGCATCTTAGAACCAAGTACAAAGTCAGCAAATATGCATCCATCTAACAAATACTGTGAGAATAGACACCAAAACGTTGGCACATAAGCACTAAAAATATAGTAATCATGCTTTTTCTATAGAGCAGGACTTGCTTTGTTCTTATGTAAGCTTGTAAGTAAAGAGGACTTACGTGTTTGAAATCATAGTGATCATTTATTGAGTTCTTACTGTCCCTGGGTAGTATGCTAAGGTCTTTAGTATATTAACTCACTAACTCTTGACAATAACCATATTTGATAGTGTAATGGTTGAATAGTGTCCTGCCAAATTGACAGCCCAAGTCCTAACCCCCTATACTGGTGAATGTGACATTATTTGGAAAAAGGATCTTTGCAGATGTAATTAAATTAAGGATCCCAAAATGAAATCATCCTGGATTAGGGTGGGCTGTAAATTCAATGACTAGTCTCCATATAAGAGAAAGGAGAGGGAGTTTTTGAGATACAGAGAAGGTCTGTGTGAGACCTTCAGACAGGTCTGGTTCCGAAGCAGAGACTGGAGTTATATAGCCCTAAGCCAGGGAACATCAAGGTTTGCCTGCAGCTACCTGAAGCTAGGAGTGAGGCATGGAATGGATTCTCTCTCAGAGCCTCCAGAAGTAACCAACTCTGCCGACATTTTGATTTTGGACTTCTGGCTTCCAGAACTGTGAGAGAATACATTTCCGTTGTTTTAAGCCACCAAGTTTGTGGTCATTTGTTGACAGACTCAGGAAACTAATACAGGTGTATTATTATATATCTCCATTTTATAGATGAGGAAACATGGTTGGAAATGTTAAATGACTTGCATATATCCACACAGCTAGTAAGTGGTGGAGGTGGGAATTAAACCCAAGACTATCTACTACAAAGCTTGTATTTTCAATCTTAACTTTCTAAAATATCATTCATAACAGGTTTAAACAGCACCAAAGCCTCCACACTTCTCACTCCCCCAACCCTTTCTTCAGAGGTCTTTCCCTATTCCAAGAGACTTCCGTTGCTCTTAAGCTGTTCCTGCTTCATGTTGCTAGTAGAGATGATTGATTCACCTCATGGTTCGGTATTACTGACCCTCACTTCTTCCATCTCAAGGCAAATTTAAAGCGGTTCTAGAGGAGAGGGCAGTGCTTAACACAAAGGAAAAGCTTCTGATAGGCAGTCTTCAGGCCATGAGCAGCCAATCAGAAGTAGAGATGCTTTTAGGCTGAGCAGGGTCTGTCAGTTCATGTCACCCGTGCTGATGCCTTGTTTCCACCACACTTAAAGCCATTCCAGCCATTGTTTTGAGGATCAGGCTATAGCAAAAGATACTTGCCTCCTGAAACTCAGTCTGTGGGCCCCGGAAGTGAGCCAGAGCTGTCATGCAATTTGTCCCTTGTCAAGAAACCTTGTATCAGGTGCTGGGGAGAAAAGAAGCAATTGTTACTTCCCTGTGGTTCTTCTAAAAATGTTTCTTTGTTAATAGGATGTCATTAAACATTATGCACAATTGGCTGGATATTTAAATTATAGATGAAAACATTTTTTTTTTGTAAAATGTGTGCATGTAAAAATAAACCAATGTGTAAGAACAGAGTGCCTAAGCAGCGGACGGCACACTGTGGGGCTGGGCATCCTGATGTTATGTCTGCCATCAAATTTGGTGTCACTGAGTAAGTTGTTTCAATATCATATACTTATTAAGCACCTACTGTGTGCTAGGCATTGTTCTGGCTGATTCTCTGCTTAGTGTCAGCTACATGGGATAAATTCTTAATTCACCAATCCTCTGAATATAGCTAAGATGAAGCAGAATATCATTTTTTTTGCTTCTTCTGGCAGGAGTTAAGAAAAATGGGAGCGGGCTTCCCTGGTGGCGCAGTGGTTGAGAGTCCGCCTGCCGATGCAGGGGGCACGGGTTCGTGCCCCGGTCCGGGAAGATCCCACATGCCACGGAGCAGCTAGGCCCGTGAGCCATGGCCACTGAGCCTGCGCGTCCAGAGCCTGTGCTCCGCAATGGGAGAGGCCACAACAGTGAGAGGCCCGCATACCGCAAAAAAAAAAAAAAAAGAAAAATGGGAGCACATAGTTCTACACTAGAGCCAAGTAAATCTGACACTGAATTCTGTTTTAACCTTGACCTCTCCAAATGGAAATTTTTCCACATTCATTCAGCTGACAACCTTGAACAAATGGATCAGTGGTTAGAAGTCAAAGAGAGAGTTAGCAACCAGTTCTTTTCTGAAAGACTAGCCAAAGAACTGTTTCTAGAATACTAGCTAATTACTTAAATGTTGCTGGAAAAAATGTTCTAGTGCATATCAGTTAAATTGCTTGGATAAACATGGGCATATAAAACCTTATCAGTGTAATCATATCTTAGAAAATGTGAGCTTGTGCCCCAGTATCCTTCTCTTTGAGAACTTTAAAGAACAAAATGTTCCCTTGACAGTGAAGCACTTCATGTGGCAAGAGCCCCCATGGGTAAAGCCTAGTATGGGAGCAGAAACCAATGCTGTAATTGAACAATCTCTACAGCTTGTTATATGGTCTAGTTAGTGATGGAGAAGATCCCTGATTCAAGAGCAGACCCAGTAGAAAGGCAGTCTTTGAACTGCAAGCCACCATGTGCTGGTTGTAAAATGTGGCATGATTGGAATTCAACTGGGGATTGGCTCTAGAAAATACTGTGTATACAACATACCCAGTGTCAAAGGTAAGAATATTCTTTTTCTTTCTTTTAACATCGTTATTGGAGCATAATTGCTTTCAATGGTGTGTTAGTTTCTGCTTTATAACACAGTGAATCAGTTATACATATACATAAATCGCCATATCTCCTCCCTCTTGCGTCTCCCTCCCTATCCCACCCCTCTAGGGGGTCACAAAGCACCGAGCTGATCTCCCTGTGCTATGCGGCTGCTTCCCACTAGCTAGCTATTTTACATTTGGTAGTATATATAAGTCCATGTCACTCTCTCACTTCGTCCCAGCTTACCCTTTCCCCTCCCTGTGTCCTCAAGTCCATTCTCTATGTCTGCGTCTTTATCGCTTTCCTGCCCCTAGGTTCTTCAGGACCTTTTTTTTTTTTTTAGATTCCATATACCATATATATGTGTTAGCATATGGTATTTGTTTTTCTCTTTCTGACTTACTTCACTCTGTATGACAGCCTCTAGGTCCATCCAGCTCACTACAAATAACTCAATTTCGTTTCTTTTTAGGGCTGAGTAATATTCCATTGTATATATGTGCCACATCTTCTTTATCCATTCATCTGTCAATGGACACTTAGATTGCTTCCGTGTCCTGGTCATTGTAAATAATGCTGCAATGAACATTGTGGTACATGACTCTTTTTGAATTATGGTTTTCTCAGGGTGTATACCCAGTAGTGGGATTGCTGGGTCATATGGTAGTCCTATTTGTAGTTTTTTAAGGAACCTCCATACTGTTCTCCAGAGTGGCTCTATCCATTTACATCCCTACCAACAGTGCAAGAGGGTTTCCTTTTCTCCACACCCTCTCCAGCATTTGTTTGTAGATTTTTCGATGATGGCCATTCTGACTGGTGTGAGGTGATACCTCATTGTAGTTTTGATTTCATTTCTCTAATGATTAGAGATGTTGAGCATCTTTTCATGTGTTTGTTGGCAATCTGTATATCTTCTTTGGAGAAATGTCTATTTAGGTCTTCTGCCCATTTTTAGATTGGGTTGTTTGTTTTTTGACATTGAGCTGCATGAGCTGCTTGTATATTTTGGAAAGTAATCCTCTGTCAGTTGCTTCATTTGCAAATATTTTCTCCCATTCTGAGGGTTGTCTTTTCGTCTTGTTTATGGTTTCCCTTGCTGTGCAAAAGCTTTTAAGTTTCATTAGGTCCCAGTTGTTTATTTTTGTTTTTATTTCCATTTCTCTAGGAGGTGGGTCAAAAAGGGTCTTGCTGTGATGTATGTCACAGAGTGTTCTGTCTATGTTTTCCTCTAAGAGTTTTATAGTGTCTGGCCTTACATTTAGATCATTAATCCATTTTGAGCTTATTTTTGTGTATGGTGTTAGGGAGTGTTCTAATTTCATTCTTTTACGTGTAGTTGTCCAGTTTTCCCAGCACCACTTCTTGAAGAGGCTGTCTTTTCTCCATTGTATATTCTTGCCTCCTTTATCAGGGATAAGGTGACCATATGTGTGTGGGTTTATCTCTGGGCTTTCTATCCTGTTCCATGGATCTATATTTTTGTTTTTGTGACAGTACCATACTGTCTTGATTACTGTAGCTTTGTAGTATAGTCTGAAGTCCAGCAGCCTGATTCCTCCAGCTCCATTTTTCTTTCTGAAGATTGCTTTGGCTCTTCAGGGTCTTTTGTGTTTCCATGCAAATTTTGAAATTTTTTGTTCTAGTTCTGTGAAAAATGCCAGTGGTAGTTTGATAGGGATTGCATTTAATGTGCAGATTGCTTCGGGTAGTATAATCATTTTCACAATGTTGATTTTTCAAATCTATGAACTTGGTATATCTCTCCATCTGTTTGTGTCATCTTAAATTTATTTCAACAGTGTCTTATAGTTTTCTGCATACAGGTCTTTTGTAGGTAAGAATATTCTTGATGGTAGAGGGTTATTCTGAAAGGGTCAGTTGTGTGATATAATGATGGTGATGAAGCAAACAAATCTTATGGGGTCACATAGCATCTGACACACACAGGCAACAAGGACCTCCCAGGTCTGAAGGAACAGCATAAATAAAAGAAAAGTATGTTGAATATTCCAGTCATTTTTATTTGCCCAATTGATTAGTAGGAATTCATGTCAAATTCTGACATGAATCTAGGAAACTCCTTTAGTGAGTCAAAGGCCCCATCAAACAGGAATAATTTTTTTCCTGAGGGTGGAGTGGCAGTGATGTGTTGGTGAGGATGTAAAGCTCAGAAAAAAGATGACCTTCTTTCTTAAATGTTAAATTTACTTAAATTTGGGAAAAACTATTATTTTTACTAGTGTGTGCCCTATTAGAGAGTAGATATTTTTTCTTCTCCAGTAGAAGAAGCAAATTGATACTTGCCACACATGCAGAGCTTGATCCCTGTGGAGAAGATACTTGAGGGGTTCCTTTTAATTAAGCCAGTGGAAGGGAAGCCCAGGAGAATGATATCATGCACTCTCATTTAAGTTGGCAAAGCCATCTTCTACTCCAGATGACCTAGCCCAGGAAGAGTTCTGGGAGGTAGTAAGAAAGTTTGCATGAGGAGTTATGGGGACCTCCATCTCTTTGTCTGCAATTCTTGGTCAGAGGGTCTCCAGCTTTTTCCATCTGCAGACACTTTTTCACTGGCCAGGTCTGGAAGTAGTCAGGAGGATGACCTGCATGCTCCTCAGTCCTTAACATGCCAAAGTCAGGGTTCCCCAGTATTAGATGTCTATCAAAAGCTTGGGTCTCTATGGCTTTCTAACTACCATCACCCTTTCCTGATTCTTATCCTGTGTCTTTCAGAGCACTTCAGTCATGTACCCTGCCTGCCTCCCACACTGGTGCATTAACATGCTCACTGAAGCTGTTCCCTCCCCCTCCCCCTGACAAGAGACCCATCTCTCAGTGACAGTTCTTCAGGAACAGGACAGATGACTTGTCCAATTGTGTGCTCCTGTTTTGAGTCTGAAACTGCTGGAAGGTTTGGGGAGTAGAGATGGATCTATCTCTTTCTGTGCTACTGTTTGAGGAACCTGTGGTTTGGGATCAGGACTGAAGAGAGTCAAGAGTGTGAGGGTCTAAGAGCAGAATTCCACCTCTGCGTGGCTCTGCAGTTTAGAGCCAGAAAGGGAACAAGCAGGATGGTGACAGCCAGATGATTCATGTGATTCCACAAAGGGCAGTCATTCTTAATCACACTTAATCACCTTGACTGGGACCATATCCTCCCCTGGTGAGAAGCAATGGGAATTTCTAGTGTTAATTTAAATTATTTTTTTAACTTAAAAAAATTGAATCTTAAGAGGCCAGCTTTTATATCAATTTCAATAGCCCTCAATCTTATCTATCTATCTATCTATCTATCCATTCATTTATCATTGATCTATCGTCACCTATCTATCTATCATCTAGCTATCCATATCAGGGTTTCTCAACCTTGGCGCTATTGAAGTTTGTTCCAGATAATTACTTGTTGTGGCAGACTGCCCTGCGTTTTGTAGGATGTTTAGCAGCAGCATCCTTGGTCTCTACCTACTAGATGCCAGTGCATTGTGGCCTCTTTCTCAGTTGTGACAACCCCAAATGTCTCCAGACCTTGCCAAATGTCCTCTGGTGGGGAGCAGAATCACCCCTATTTGAGAACTGCTAATCTATATCTCTCTCTATAAAGCAAAGTGGTTAAGAGCACACACAGCCTCTGGAGTCAGAGTGCCTAGCTTTGAATCTGAACTCCACCTGGCTCACTAGTTATGAGTCCTTGGGCCTCTCTAAACCTTGGTTTTCTCATCTGTAAAAAGTGGATAATAATAGTATCCACTTTAATAATAATAGTACCTACCTCACAGGGTTTCTGTGTGGTACTATTAAAAGAGTTAATATGTTTGTGAAGTACTTAGAGCAGTAACTCACATATATTGAGCACTATAGAAATTGTATCACTGGAATGTTAACATTTGATCAAGATTCTATCATTTAAAATAAATAGAAGATGACAGAGTAGGAAGACCCTGAGCTCACCTCTTATGATTATTTACAGAGCAACTATTTATGAGAACCTGAAGATTGGCAGAAAATATTTTCCATGATTTTGTTCTAATGTTACAGAAGAAACATGCATACAGTTTGTAACTCGTAGTTAATGTTATAGGTAGGAAGAGATATCAAAGATATGAATAATTTAAAAAATGTTAGAGAAATGAAGTAATAAACATAGAAGTTACAAAATGTTTCTCTGTCTTTGTTCATGCAGGTCAAGTCAAACAAGTATGTTTTCTTCCTCTAGGAAACTACATGATCAAAGCTTACTTTCCCTTATAGACAGTATATACTTTAGAACAAACACATTGATACTGGTTTAAAATTACGCTGTTACTTAAAAAGAGAAAAGAAGTGAATTATTTCAGAAGTTATACTCACCAAACGAGCTCAATATTTTTAAAAACTGTACTTTCACAGAGTACCAGAAGCCTAAATATACTTTCAAAATAGCCTTCAGACACCAAGCAAATTTATACAAGGCACAGTTTGAAAAATCTAACTCTAGCTTTCCATTGTTAGCTTCAAAGCCAAGGCAATGTGAATGCTGGATGACAGAAAGCTCAGAGGGCTGCTGCATGTTTCAGCTCTTGCTGGGGCTCTGGATTCTGACCTCAGAACACAAAGCAGGGCCCTCCCTACTCCCAGACCTCAAGGGGAAGGGCAGCAAAGACATCTGAATCCCCTTCCCTCAACGTGGTGTGTGGTTGCCTAATTTTTATCTCTCTTAGGAGCCAATGACACATGATTGAGGTGAATCCCAAGTTGTCTCTTTAGGGTTCTCAGAAAATGAAAGGTTTTATGTCTGAGTACTCAGTGGGAACAGATAGAACTGACATTCATTTTATTTATTTTTATATTTAAATGGTTTCAAAGCCAAAAGACTTTAAGCACACTGACCTGCCCAGAGAACCCCAACCTATGCACAACCCTGCTTGCAAAATCCTGCACCAATGATCCAAAGGTATTTCAGGATCATAATTCTGGGGTCACCACCACTTGAAGTTATCATAAATGTCTTTGAAGCAAATGAAATATGGGTAAGAGGAATTTTCTTTTAAAACTTTAATATATAAATCCAACTGAATTTCAACCAAAATGGTGATAGTGAAACACTCAACTCATCTGAAGACAATCCTATAAAACTTCAAGACTTAAAATTATCTGACAGATATAAAAACAATCTCAAAAAAGGAAGTGGTATTGTGTATGATGCAGAAAATAAAAGATTATAGCATTTAGTCATAAGATACTTGGACAGGGAGTTTTCTCAATGACAGTATGCTCTTAGTCTTACAGCTTGGACCAGTAACCCATTTAATTAGTATCACTTTTTTCTACTCTTGCCAATACTCTGTCAAGCACTGAACATATAGTAATGAACAAGATTCCATCTCTGCTTTCTTGGAGTTAACACGTATTGTGTGGCCAGACAGGTAAACAGGCACCTCTAATTCCTACAGGTAGGATGAATGCAGTTTGATATGGGACCACATAGGATGCCTGACACATCTAGAGTATTCACCTGAAAGATGGAGTTAGTGAGGGAAGGGAAGTGGGTGGGGGGTGTTGGAGGTGGTGGTGAAAAGTGGGAAGCATTCCAGGCAGAAGCAGAAGCAAAAGGCATCTGAGAAAGAACCCTGTGCCCTAAAGCAGCTGCTAGTAGTTCATTTTGGCTAGAACCTATAGTTGTGGTGGGGGTACCGGGTAAAGTTGAGACTGGTAGTCAAGGAGAAGGCACAATCATGGCCTGCCAATCAATTTTCATGGTGGCCCATGCCTCTTCTCTGAAATCTCTCCCAGCTCCTGCTGAGTGGGTAATGGACCATAGGAGTCTGTCCCCTCCCTTGTCACCAGTGATTGGGCCAAAGGTCGGTACATGATTCAAGCTGGCAAATCCAGGTTTCTTTTCCTGAGGATTTGTATTTAGAACATGGGGATTGAATTCAGTCGTTGTTGTGCGCTCAAATGGGGGAAACTGTGAAAAGCCATGATTGGGACAAACAAATTTGGCTTCTATGTAAGTGCAGCAGAGAAAGTAGGTTCAGACATGGAGAGAGAATTAGCTAGATGCAAAGAAAGCAGCTCTCTCAGCTCCTATAGGGTTTTCATTTCTTATCCCCAGTCCTGTCTAAAGCATGGCTGTGTGCTTTCTGACCAACGACTTGGAGATGACCATTTTCTTTAAGTTAGCTTGAAAAAGATTTATTCCTTGCAATCATGTCATCTCTGCCATGGGATTAATGCCAGGCTCTATGTATAAGGATCTTGAGCTCCCACTGTATGATGGTTACGGGGAAAAGTCCTGGTACTCTATCTAGTGTTACTTTGGGCCAATTGTGAGTATTTGTTAGGAAATAACTTTAAGTCAAATCACTAACACACCAGTGATCCCTAATCTTTGCTTAATATTCATCTTAATGTTTTCAATGGATTGGGGCTTTGGTAACAGAAAATTAGCAAGGAAATAAAGCACTTGTCGCATTTCCACCAGCTTCCTTGAAACTTACAAATCTGAAGTCCCTGGTGAAAATGCACAGTTACCTCTGTATTTGCTTATTCATAGGATGTCTTTGAAAATCCTGAGGTTCTTTCTACACCAGTGAGAACTCCTTAGGGAACTCTGTAGCGCCCAAGTTTTACATTCCCTCCCTGTGATGAAAGCACAATCCTGGAAAGGTGAAAAATCAGTCAAGCAGGTGAGATACACTTCTTAAAAGGTCACCACTATGAGAAATGTGGAAGCCAGAGAGATGGCTTATTGCCAGTCTCCTCCCAGACACATGGTAACCAGATTGGGTTCCCTGACTAATTGACTTTCAGGGTCAGAAAAAATTGTGATATTTGTAGGTTTACTCAGAGAAGGAGAATCATATTAAAATGTTTTGTGAGGATCATAGTGACATTGGATGCTCCTGTTGTCCCGCCCCTTCAATCTACAACCAGTAAAACACCCATAACTCAGCAAAGATTCTTCTTCCTGACACACCAGGATGCTGTACAGTTCCACACATCTGTACATCTAAAGGTGGGTGGTCTGGAACACATGGAGGAGGCAGAACTGGGGAACAGAAGAGGTGGTGCCTGTGATCTGGGCCCCTGGCTGTGACAGCTGAACCTGCAGCCCCAGAGCACTTGGTAGCAGCACAGGAGGCTGTGCACATAAGTCTGGCCTCCCAGCTGCAGTGGCACACACAGCTGCAGGGAACCAGGTAGCAGCAGCAGTGGGTCCTGTGACTCCATCCTTCCAGCCATGGAGGCCAACTTGACTCCAGCCTCCTTGACCACAGGGGTGGCACCCATGAACCCAACAACTCTAGAGGTGGCAGATGCACCTGTGACCCTGGATGTCTCTCACCATACCCCTCCCCCCATGGCAGTGACCATACTTGTGACCCAGGCAACTCTAGATGTGGTGGAGGCATCCACCATCCTGGTGTTCCAGGTGGCAACAGCAGCAACACTGGAAGCAGTAAGGCACTAATGCCCCCAGAAGCACAAACAGCAAAAGGAAGTCACCAGGAGACAACTCTAGCAGACATTATGAAGGGTGGAAATACTGATTCTCAAATATAGCCAAAGGCTCAGGTAAGGGTAACCAAAAACTTGTGTTATATCACCACCTACTGAAAAATTAAAGAAAGGTTTCTAATTACTAACCTGTTGAATTGTTAGAACTAGGTAAAAAAAAAAAAAGCTTCACCTAAAGAAGAAAGGCGTTTGCTATTTCAAATTCATAAGAAGAAGAACAACTCATCGAACATCATGAAAAGCCATGGTAACATGGTGTCACAAAAAGAAAATGACAATTCTCCAAAAAACCAAACTTAATGTCAAGGAATATTGTGATCTGAAAGAGAATTCAAAATAGCTACCATGAAGAAACTCAATGAACTAGAAGAAACTCAGAAAGGCAGTTCAATGAGCTCAGGAGTAAAATTAATGAACAGCAGGAGTAGTTTACCAAAGAGACTGAAATTCTAAAAAAGAACCAAACAGAAATTCTGAAGCTGAAGCACTGAATAAATGAGATGAAGAATGTATTAGAAAAGCACTGGAAATAGAATAGACCATATAAAAGAAAAAAAAATAGTGAGCTTGAAAATAGAAATCTAGAAATGATACACATAGAAGAGGAGAGGGAACGAAGGACTAAAAAAATAAAGAAATTCTAAAAGAACTATCTGACTCCATTATGAAAGGCAACATAAAGATAATTGGTATCCCAGTAGGAGAAAAGAGGGAGAAGGAGGCAGAGTTTACTTAAAGAAATGATAGTTGAGAACTTCCCAAACCTGGGGAAGGAACTGGATAAATAAGTCCATGAAGCTAAGAGAACACCTTAGCTTTACTTCAGTGCAAAAAACCTCCAAGATACACTATACTAAAACTGTCTAAAGTAAATGACAAAGGTAATAGTTAATAATGTCAACTATGAACTAGCCTGCACAGGAATAAGTCATATGAAGATTCAATACTGGGATGGATCATTTAACATCACTGGTACATTTGAGTGTACAAGCAATTCTTTCTTGTTTCTGCTTCTATCTCACTGCTTCTTTCTCAGCCACTGTTTGACTTCTTCCTAATTTCCTGAACTAGGATTATTTTATTTGTTGCTTTGATCCCTATTTATTTTTCAGAGAATACGCTATTCTTCTGATGAATGTCCAACCAGAAATAATTCAGGAACAACAGCAAGTCCAGACTCTTGCTCCTCAATTACATATTCTCTCTCTCATGTAAAGAATAAATAATTCTGGGACATTAAATAATGAAAAAAAATAAGTGACAAAGAAAGAATTCTAAAAGTAACCATGGAACAAAAACAGTAACCTACAAAGGAAGCCCCATTAGGGTATCAACAGATTTCTCAGCAGAAGCTCTATAGGCCAGAAGAGAGTGGAATGACATACTCAAAATGTGGAAAGATTAAAAACTGTCAACCAAGAATACTCTATCCAACAAAGTTATCCCTCAGATTTGAAGAAGAAATAAAGGCTTTCCCAAAGAAAAAAAAGCTGAGGGAGTTTATCACCACTAGTCCTGCCTTAGGAAAATGTTGAAAGGAGCTCTTCTACCTGAAACAAAAAGACAAAAGTACACAAAACTTTGAGTAAGGTGACAGAATCAGAAAATTGCAACGCTACATCAGAATTGGTTGTTAAACACTTAATTGTAATATAAAAGTTAAAGAGAAAAGAAGCAGTAAAAATAACTATAGCTACCTTAATTTTGTAACAAACTCACAACATAAAAAGGAATAATTTGAGACAATAAAAACATAAAAGGGGAAGAGGAAAAGGAGAGAACCTGTACAGGCAAATGAAGATAAGATGCTATCAGCAGAAAAAGGACAATTTTATCTATGAGACATTTTATACAAACCTCATGATAACCAGAAAACATAAATCTAGAGAAGAGACATGAAACATTAAAAAAAACTGAGAAAAACATCATAGAAAACCACAAAACTAAAATAGCAGACAGAATAACAAGGAAAAAGAAACAAGGGAGGTAGAGAGCAACCAAAAAACAAAAGAAAAGTTGGCAGTACTAAGTCCTCATTTAGTTTATTTTTTTAAACATCTTTATTGGGGTATAATTGCTTTACAATGGTGTGTTAGTTTCTGCTTTATAACAAAGTGAATCAGTTATACATATACATATGTTCCCATATCTCTTCCCTCTTGCGTCTCCCTTCCTCCCACCCTCCCTATCCCACCCCTCTAGGTGGTCACAAAGCACTGAGCTGATCTCCCTGTGCTATGCGGCTGCTTCCCACTAGCTATCTATTTTACATTTGGTAGTGTATATATGTCCATGCCACTCTCTCACTTTGTCCTCATTTATCAATAATCACCCTAAATATAAATAAATTGAGTTTACCAGTCCAAAGACACAGAGTGACTGGATGGATTAAAAAATAAAACCCAACTATATGCTGCCTCCAGGAGACTCATCTCAGCTTTAAAACAATCATAGGCTCAAAGAGAAGGGATGGAAGATGATACTCCAAGAAAATGGCAACCAAAAGAAAGCAAGTATACCATACTCATGTCAGACAAAATAGACTTCAAACGAAAAAGGTTAACGAATGACAAAGATAAAAATTATGTAATGGTAAAGGGGACAATTCACCAAGAAGCCATAGCAGTTATTAATACATATGCACCCAAGATAAGAACACCAAAATATATAAAGCAATTATTAACAGACCTATAGGGAGAAATTGACAGCAACTCAATAATAGTAGGGGACTTTAACACCCCACTTACATCAATGGATAGATCATCCAGATAGAAATTCAACAAGGATACAGTGGCCTTAAATGAAACATTATACTAGATTTAGTTAGTATATTTACACAGAACATTCCTTCTGAATGCAGCAGAATACACACTCTTCTCAAGTGTACATGGAAACTTCTCCAAGATAGATCACATGCTAGGCCACAAAATAAGTCTCAACAGATTTAACAAGATTGAAATCATATAAAGCATCGTTTCTGACTACAGTGGTATGAAACTATAAATCAACTATAAGAGGAAAACTGGAAAAATCACAAAAGTGTGGAAATTAAACAACATGTTACTGAACAACTATTGTGTCAACAAAGAAATCAAGAGAGAAGTTAAAAAATACCTGAAGACAAATGAAGATGAATATACAACATACTAAAACCTATGCAATGCAACAAAAGTGGTATTAAAAAGGATAGCAATGTAGGCCTATCTCAAGAAACAAGAAAAATCCCTCCCCCCAAATGATCTAACCTTACACCTAAAGGAACTAGAAGAAGAAGAACAAATGAAGCACAAAGTTAGTAAAAAGAAGGAAATAATAAAGATTAGAGTGGAAATAAATGAAATAGGTACTAAAAAGATAGTAGAAAAGATCAAACTAAGAGCTGGTTATTTGAAAAGATAAACAAAATTGACAAATCTTTAGCTAGATTCACAGAAGAAAAAAGAGAAAAAGCTCAGATAGATAAAATCAGAGACAAAAGAGGAGAAAGTACAGTGAATGCCACAGACACGCAAAAGATTATAAATGAGGGTGGGAGGGAGGGAGACGCAAGAGGGAAGAGATATGGGGATATATGTATATGTATAACTGATTCACTTTGTTATAAAGCAGAAACTAACACACCATTGCAAATCAATTCTACTCCAATAAAGGTGTTTAAAAAAAAGGTTATAAAAGAATATCACGAACAGCTATATGCCAGAAAAAATGGACAAACTAGAAGAAATGGGTAAATTCATAAAACCTTCCAGGACTGACCCATGAAGAAATAGAAAGTCAGAATAGACGGATTACTAAGGAGATTGAAACAATAACCAAAAACCTCCCAAGAAACAAAAGTTCAGGACCAGACAGTCTCAGGTGAATTCTACCAAACATAAAAAGAAGATTTAATACCTATCCTTCTCAAACTCTTCCAAAATATTCAAGAGAAGGGAATGTTTTCTAAATCATTTTATGAGGCTAACATTACCATGATACCAAAACCAGATAAGGACAACACAAAAGAGAATTATGGGCCAATATCTCTGATGAATATAGATGCAATAATCCTCAACAATATATTAGCAAACTGAATACAACAATACATTAAAAGAATCATATACCATGATCAAATGAGAGTTATTCCAGGGGTGCAAGAATGTTTCAACATCTGCAAATCGATTGACATAAACATCACATTAACAAAAAGAATTTAAATCATATGATTATCTTAATAGATGCAGAAAAAGCTTTTGACAGAATTCAACATCCATTTATGATAAAAACTCTCCAGAAAGTGGACATAGAGGGAACATACCTCAGCATAACAAAGGCCATATGTGACAAGCCAATAGCTAACATCATACTCAATGGTAAAAAGCTGAAAGCATTTACTCTAAGATCAGGAACAAGACAAGGATGCCCACTCTTGCCACTTTTACTCAACATAGTATTGGAAGTCCTAGCCACAGCAATCAGAAGAGATGGAAATAAAAGGAATCCAAATTAGAAACGAAGGAGTAAAACTCTCACTGTTTGTAGATGACATGATACTATACATAGAAAATCCTAAAAATGCCACTAGAAAACTACTAGAGCTTATCAATGAATTTGGTAAAGTTACAGGGTACAAAATTAATATACAGAAATCTGTTGCATTTCTATACAGTAACAACATACCATCAGAAAGAGAAGTTAAGAAAACAATCCCATTTACCATCACATCAAAAAGAATAAAATACCTTGGAATAAAACTACCTAAGGAGGTAAAAGACCTGTACTCAGAAAACTATAAGACACTAATAAAATAAATTGAAGATGATGCAAACAGATGGAAAGATATATCATGTTCATGGATTGGAAAAATTAATATTGTTAAAATGACCATACTACACAAGGCAATCTAGAGGTTCAATGTAATCCTTATCAAAATACCAAGGGCATTTTTCACAAAACTAGAAAAAATAATTTTAAAATTTGTATGGAAACACAAAAGATCCAGAATAGCCAAAACAATTTTGAGAAAGAAAAGAGCTGAAGGAATCATGCTCCCTGACTTCAGACTATACCACAAAGCTACAGTAATCAAAACAGTATATCACTTGCACAAAAACAGGCACATAGATCAATGGAACAGAATAGAGAACTCAGAAATAAACCCACACACTTATGGTCAATTAATCTACAACAAAGGAGGCAAGAATATGCAATGGAGAGAAGACAGTCTCTTCAATAAATGGTGCTGGGAAAACTGAGCAGCTACATGTACAAGAATTAAATTTGAATATTTTCTCACACCGTATACAAAAATAAACTCAAAATGGATTAAAGACCTAAATGTAAGACAAAAACTGTAAAAATTCTAGAAGAAAACATAGGCAGAACACTCTGACATAAAGCATAGCAATATTTTTTTGGATCTGTCCTTTAAAGCAAAGGAAATAAAAGCAAAGATAAATAAATGGGACCTAATTAACCTGAAAAGCTTTTGCACAGCAGAGGAAACCATCAACAAAACAAAAAGACAAGCTACTGAATGGGAGAAAATATTTGCTAATGATATGACCAATAAGGAGTTAATATGCAAAATATATAAACAGCTCATACAACTTAAATGTCAAAAAAACAAACAACTCAATTAAAAAACGGGCAGATCTGAATAGACATTTTTCCAAAGAAGACATACAGATGGCCAACAGGCACATTAAAAGACGCTCAACATCGTTAATCATCACAGAATTGCAAATTAAAACCACAATGAGAGATCACTGCACACCTGTCAGAATGACCGTCATCAGAAAGAACATGAATAACAAATGTTGATGAGGATGTGGAGAAAAGAGAACTCTTGTACCCTCTTTGTGGGAATGTAAATTGGTACAGCCACTGTGGAAAACAGTAGGGAGGTTTCTCAAAAAACTAAAATATAGAACTACCATATGACCCAGCAATTCCACTCTGGGTATCTATCCAGAGAAAAATGAAAACACTAATTCAAAAAGATACATGCACCCCAGTGTTCATAGCAGTGTTATTTACAATTGCCAAGATATGGAAGCAACCTAAATGCCCATCAACAGATGAATGGATACAGAGGTGGTATATGTATATATGCCATGGAATACTACTCAGCCATAAAAAAGAATGAAACTTTGTCATTTGCAGCAACATGGATGGACTTGGAGTTTATTATGCTAAGTGAAATGTCAGACAGAGAAAGACAAGTACTGTATGATATCACTTAAATGTGGAAGCTAAAAAATAAAACGAACTGGTGAATATCACAAAACAGAAACAGACCCAAACATATAGAGACCAAACTAGTGGTTACCAGTGAGGATAGGGAAGGAGAGGGGGGCAAGATAGGGGTAGGGGATTAAGAGATACAAACTATTATGTATAAAAGAAATAAGCTACAAGGATATATTATACAGCACAGGGAATATAGCCAATATTTTATAACAACTATAAATAGAGTACAACCTTTAAAAATTGTGAATCACTATGTTGTACACCTGTAAATTATATAATGTGCATTCAATATTTTACTTTTTTATTTTACTTTTTTTTTTTTTTTTTGCGGTAGGCGGGCCCCTCACTGTTGTGGCCTCTCCCATTGCAGAGCACAGGCTCCGGACGCGCAGGCTCGGCGGCCATGGCTCACGGGTCCAGCCACTCCACGGCATGTGGGATCTTCCCGGACCAGGGCACGCATCCGTGCCCCCTGCATCGGCAGGCGGACTCTCAACCACTGCGCCACCAGGGAAGCCCAACATTCAATATTTTAAAAAGGCCTGGCACATAGAAGGTATGCCATAAATATTTGCTGATTGACTGAATGAATTGACAAATAAGAATGAGTGTTCTGGCTGTGGGTTCACACAGAAATATACTTTGGGTAATGGAGAACAAAAGAATCCTAGATTATTAGTGTTAGGAGATAAACTAGAAAGAGAGGAAGAAGGATGTGAAATGAAGTATAAGAGGTAGCAAAAAAATGAGAAAGAGAAGGAGAAACGGGTGTATTCAGTGGTTAAAGGGGAAACTGAGTTTTAACATATATTTCCCAGAATGGACTCTGGAATTATCTATTGTATTGGAAGATCCATCTGACTTTACCTAGTAAAAAAAATGAGCTTAATAAATAGCTATGTATGAGATATTGAGTTAGTAAAAAGAGCTTCATTCAATGAGAATTTCCTGTTAGACATCTATTACTGTACCAAAAAGGTCATGTGTCTCCAATCCACACAGTTGGCTATTATTTACCCAGGATCAGCTGTTATACCAATTTTATTCATGATGCTTTTGGGTACAGAATTAGAAAAAGTGAATTGATTATTTCCTGAGGAAAGAATTCCTGTTGAAGACATACTCAGAGCTTAAACACTACATCCACGGAGTTGCTCAGACAACGCCATCTTAATTTGATCGTATCTATTGACCAGTTAATCAGAAAATAGCTCTTGTGTGGTCATGTGCTCTGTGAAATAAACATGAAATATCCCTGAAAGTGTGCTAACCCACACTCTGTCCAAAATCATAAAATTCTGAAAGTCTTTCTACCAAATAATTATTTAAATTTATACTATTTTAAAAAGTAAACATTATGCAGCATTTTGAATAAAACTTTTAAAGATTCTGGTGCATGATTTTCAACTAAGAATAAATGTATATGTAATAAGATATTAATGAAATGGATCCTGATTAACTATAACAACAAATTAAACTTAGGTTAAAAAGGCAAATGAGAAGAAAAAAAATTAGAGCCAAGGGACTTACTTAAGAAAATAAATAAGATTTATGAGAAACCAATTTCCTATAGGAAGCCCAGATTAGACCAGAAAGTGCTTTGTGATATTTAGAATCAAGAAAATGAAGGTATACCAAGATGTGATTCCCAGGTAATCAGGATTCTTACTCATTCACCCTGAACTAAAGACATACCACCATAGTTTCTCACTACATGCTTCTTTTCTTTTTTCAAGTATTTTGAATAATCAACACTTTTGAAAGCTTGGTGATTTGCCTGCTTCCTTTTTTTTATGACTTCCACACTCATCTCTAGGGTCCTTGAAAGCCTTCCTACCTGCCACCCCACTCCCAAATCCATCTTGCATCTAGAGAAAATTTAAGAAGCCCAGTGTATGAGGTGTACCTTCCCTGTGTGCCTGGCTTTGATACCTGACCTCTCTTAATTGTCATCTCTTTTTGCTCAAGTTCCAGAGCTGAGGTCCCTGGTTTGGTTCTTGCACTGAAATCTTGCTTGACTCCCCTTGTCCTGGGGAACTCAATACCTTCCTTGCTTTTCATGATCCCTTCGAATCCTGGTCCCTCAGTCTTGCTGGATCCTGGATATCCAATGCCTCTTGCCTGCCTTGTCCTCCCATTTACTAACTGAGTCCCATGACGCTCACTGTACTCAGCTAAATTTCTTCCTATGGCCTCCTGCTAGGTATTTATAGGCACTAAAAACTCTAATACATGTAGTTAAATGAGAAAGAGGAGTCTATACCTCAATTTTTGGAGGCAATTATTTTGGATGTTATTCTTAACAAAAGTTATGCATTAGAATCACCTGGGAGAGCTTTTGGAAATACAAATAACCTGGTCTCAACCCATATTTAAGTTTAAATTTTTTATAGATGATTCTGATGCTACCCATAGATAGAATAACAGGAGGCTATGAACAACATCAAGGAGCTTCTTTCTGTTTGCTCAGATTGGATGTTGCCTGATTCATGAATTGTTGAATAAACCAATAAGATCTTTAAAGTTTACTCAGTTGAATTTTGTTTTTTCACAATGTTGATTAAACATGTGATGTTTTAAATTTTAAAAGCAGTTATGGAGAAAGCATAGAGAATTAGCTATGCTTTTGAAATTCTCCTCTCCTCTGTGATTCATGCCTAAAAATAGCTTAGTCAGCCATAGGTGAAGTCTCTGGATCTGTGCCTATCTCTCATTAGTCTAGAGCAGTGATTCTTAAACTTGAGTGGGCATGAGAGTGACCTGGAACTGTTGCTTAAATGCAGAAATTACAATTTGGAAGGTCCATGGCCTCTATGTTTGAATAGTTGTTCCAGGTGTTTCTGAGCAGGTGGAAGACATTTTGAGAAATGATGCCTTGTACTAGACAAACACACCCTTTACCTGATGGCATTACCTCTGTGGCTAGGGGGCAGATGTAATGTGTCTCATGGATTTGTCTTGCACACCATTACCTAATTCAGGAAGAGAATAATCGCATACCTCAATCACAGAGTTTGAGTTTTTGTTTGAAAATACTTGGTTTCTTCAAGAGTAAAATGAAATTCTTTCTTTGAGACACTTTCTTTGTTGGGTACCTCCTGTCAGTGTGGAGCCGACCTGAAGGAAATGAAACATTGGGACATTTGTTGTTCCTTGTTGAGGTGGGAACAGCCAGTGTATGACAGTAGATACTGTTTATTCTTCCAGTGGAAGGAGGGAGGAGGGGCTGTTTATTGGTACCAAGTAACTGAATGCTGAGGAAGGCTGACATTTGTGTTAGGAGTGTTGAGACTACTTTAGACTTGGTAATTTCTCTGAGTCAGGTTCACTTTGTGGTGAAAGATGGTAGCCAGCTCAACTTGTTCTCTTTTACCCACAGCTCCAGAACAAATGCCCCCAAATAAAAACCCACCAAAAAAATAGGGGAGGTGACTGTGCAGTTCTGGTAGGTGAGGATTTGCCCAGCAGCTTGTTCTTTGCTGATGAGGAGGGAGGTTTTCATTCCAGTCACTGTAGGATGCAGCAGACTTCCTCTGTTGACACCCACAGGGTAGTAACATTTCTGTGAAAAAGAACATGATTTTGAATCTTATTCCCTTGATGAAAATTTAGCAGACAGGAGGATTTTTTAAATTGCCACATTTTTCAAGTTGGAGTTCAGCAGATCAAAGTGCCTGAGGTTTCATCTGTGACACTGGTCATTGCTTGGGAGTGACAGTGGGACACTCTTTGTGAAGGCAATGGGAGTTAACACAAAAGCAGCCCTGGGGGCTGGAGGCAGTGGGAAGGACAGGTGGAGGAAGCAGGTAGGTGTTGGGGAGAAGAGGGAAGAGGAGAGGGCAGTGGGGGGAGGCCCAAGGACTTCTTGTTCTCACTGGTGTTTGTAGCACTGGGAGACTATTGTCCAGTAGGTTGTAAATTTCAAAAGCACAGGACATTTTTATCCACAATCTCTTTGACTTAAGGTGAATTACCTATTGAAAGGCACAAAGAACAATGTTCTCTCTTTTTATAATGAAGATTACAGGTCATATCCCACAGAGAGATTGTAGAGCACAGTTTGAGCCTTCTGTTTACAGCTCTATCAAGGCTTAGCAGGTATTGTTTTCCCGAAGGCCCCTACACAATCTGTGAACATGACACATGGTGGTGGTCAGAGTCACTATTACTTCCTCAATTATAAATAATAATAGCTAAGGTTTTCTTTGGTGAATAATTCTTTCTAAAAATGCCACAAGCCGGTTTGTGGAGTAGCATTAAAATAGTTCTCCAAGGATGTTCCTCTGTAGTTGTAGAAATGGCAGGCATAACACAGCAAAGATGATCATGGGGTCCTCTTTTACTTTCATCCCAATAGCCACATAATGTCATGAATGGCCTTGCAGCAAATCAACGAATTTTGAGGCCATGATTTTGGTCAAAACCTTGCTTTTAAAACCCTGAAGTTAGGCACTTGGAGAAACTATGAGGCTCTGTAGTCACTTCAGCTACTAACCATCGGGGTGACCTTCGGTAATTCACCTTATCTTCTCTAAGCCTTAGCTGTCTCATTGTCAAACAGGGATATTGCCTGCCCAATCTCATTTCATACGGTGCTTGGGAGAGTCACATCAGAGTATGAATGTGTTATACCATTGTGAAGTTCTGTACTTCCTTTTTAGGCCCTCATAGCCAAAGGCATAAGGGTCAGGAGACATGGATGGGGTAGAAATTGACTCCATTCACATGCCTTTTCAGACTTCTACAACCGCTGGGGGTTAGAGAAGAGCTAACACCTATCCTTCTCAAACTCTTCCAAAATATAGCAGAGGGAGAACACGCCTAAACTCATTCTATGAGGCCACCATCAACCTGATACCACTACCAGGCAAAGATGTCACAAAGAAAGAAAACTACAGGCCAATATCACTGATGAACATAGATGCAAATATCCTCAACAAAATACTAGCAAAGAGAATCAAACAGCACATTAAATGGATCATACACTGTGATCAGGTGGGGTTTATCAGGAATGCAAGGATTCTTCAATATACGCAAATCAATCAACGTGATACACCATACTAACAAACTGAAAGACAGAAACCATATGATCATCTCAGTAGATGCAGGAAAATATTTTGACAAAATTCAACACCCATTTATGATAAAAACCCTCCAGAAAGTAGGCATAGAGGGAACTTTCCTCAACATAATAAAGGCCATATATGACAAACTCACAGCCAACATCGTCCTCAATGGTGAAGAACTGAAACCATTTCCACTAAGATCAGGAACAAGACAAGGTTGCCCACTCTCACCATTATTATTCAATATAGTTTTGGAAGTTTTAGCCACAGCAATCAGAGAAGAAAAAGAAATAAAAGGAATCCAAAATAAAAAAGAAGTAAAGCTGTCACTGTATGCAGATGACATGATACTATACATAGAGAATCCTAAAGATGCTAAAAGAAAACTACTAGATGTAATCAATGAATTTGGTAAAGTAGAAGGATACACAATTAATGCACAGAAATCTCTTGCATTCCTGTACACTAATGATGAAAAATCTGAAATTGAAATTAAGAAAACTCTCCCATTTACCACTGTAACCAAAAGAATAAAATATCTAGGAATAAACCTATGTAAGGAGACAAAAGACCCGTATGCAGACAATTATAAGACACTGATGAAAAAATTAAAGATGATACAACTAGTTGGAGACATATACCATGTTCTTGGATTGGAAGAATCAACATTGTGAAAATGACTACACTATGCAAAGAAATCTACAGATTCAATGCAATCCCTATCAAACTACCAATGGCATTTTTAACAGAACTAGAACAAAAAATTTCACAATATGTATGGAAACACAAGAGACCCTGAATAGCCAAAGCAATCTTGAGAAAGAAAATGGAGCTGGAGGAATCAGGCTCCCTGAGTTCAGACTATACTACAAAGCTACAATAATCAATACACTATGGTACTGGCACAAAAACAAAAATATAGATCAATGGAACAGGATAGAAAGACCAGAGATAAACCCAAGTACATGTGGTCACCTTATCTTTGATAAAGGAGTCAAGAATATACAGTGGAGAAATGACAGCCTCTTCAAGAAGTGGTGCTGGGAAAACTGGACAGCTACATGTAAAAGAATGAAATTAGAACACTCCCTAACACCATACACAAAAATACATTCAAAATGGATTAAAGACCTAAATGTAAGGCCAAACACTATCAAACTCTTAGAGGGAAACATAGGCAGAACACTCTATGACATACATCACAGCAAGACCCTTTTTGACCTACCTCCTAGAGAAATGGAAATAAAAACAAAAATAAACAAATGGGACCTAATGAAACTTCAAAGCTTTTGCACAGCAAAGGAAACCATAAACAAGACCAAAAGATAACCCTCGGAATGGGAGAAAATATTTGCAAATGAAGCAACTGACAAAGGATTAATCTCCAATATTTACAAGCGGCTCATGCACCTCAAAATCAAAAAAACAAACAACCCAATCCAAAAATGGGCAGAAGATCTAAATAGACATTTCTCCAAAGAAGATTTACAGATTGCCAACAAACACATGAAAGAATTCTCAACATCATTAATCATTAGAGAAATGCAAATCAAAACTACAATGAGGTATCACCTCACACCAGTAAGAATGGCCATCATCAAAAAATCTACAAACAATGAATGCTGGAGAGGGTGTGGAGAAAAGGGAACCTCTTGCACTGTTGGTGAGAATGTAAATTGATACAACCACTATGGAGAACAGTATGCAGCTTCCTTAAAAATCTAAAAATAGGGCTTCCCTGGTGGCGCAGTGGTTGAGAGTCTGCCTGCCGATGCAGGGGACACGGGTTTGTGCCTCGGTCCGGGAAGATCCCACATGCCGCAGAGCGGCTAGGCCCGTGAGCCATGGCTGCTGAGCCTGCATGTCAGGAGCCTGTGCTCCGCAACAGGAGAGGCTACAAGAGTGAGAGGCCCGCGTACCGCAAAAAAAAAAAAAAAAAAAATCTAAAAATAGAACTACCATATGACCCAGCAATCCCACTACTGGGCATATACCCTGAGAAAATCAGAGTTCAAAAAGTGTCATGTACCAAAATATTCATTGGAGCTCTATTTACAATAGCCAGACCATGGAAGTAACCTAAGTGCCCATCAACAAATGAATGGATAAAGAAGATGTGGCACATATATACAATGGACTATTACTCAGCCATGAAAAGAAACGAAATTTAGTTATTTGTAGTGAAGTGGATGGACCTAGAGCCTGTCATACAGCGTGAAGTAAGTCAGAAAGAGAAAAACAAATACCGTATGCTAACACATATATATGGAATTAAAAAAAAAAATTGGTCGTGAAGAACCTAGGGGCAAGACAGGAATAAAGACACAGACGTACTAGAAAATGGACTTGAGGATACAGGGAGAGGGAAGGGTAAGCTCGGACAAAGTGAGAGAGTGGCATGGACATATATACACTACCCAACGTAAAATAGCTAGCTAGTGGGAATCAGCCACATAGCACAGGGAGATCAGCTTGGTTCTTTGTGTCCACCTAGAGGGGTGGGATAGGGAGGATGGGAGGGAGATGCAAGAGGGGGGGGATATGGGGATATATGTATATATATAGCTGATTCACTTTGTTATATAGCAGAAATTAACACACCATTGTAAAGCGACTATACTCCAATAAAGATGTTTAAAAAAAAAAGGAGGTAATAATTTATGTATATAAGAAAAAAAAAACTAGGGGCTCTGAAACTGTCCTCTTCAGATTGGCATGATTGGTTACAGATAGGATGAGGCTATGTTTGGGATGGGGGGGTATGATACACACACATGTGAACATACACATCTGAACACACACAAGAACTCCTGCCTCTGGAGGAGTAGGACACGGGATAGAAGATCAGGGGAAAAGGCCTGGAGGGAGAAGTCGCTCTTAGCACTTGAGTGACCCATTTTCAGTTCATCTTGTGGTTCCCTCCTTTCTGTATGTGATCCAGGATTTAGAACACTGAATTTTTGTTCCCTCTGCTTAGTACTGTAGAGCAACAGTGGCCAGAGCTACTGCTGTCCCCTCCATTGCACACAGATTGGATAAATATGTATGGATGTAATGGAGAAGGCAGTACTTTTTTCAGTGGCCAGTCCATAATTTTTCCCCTAAAGGTAAGGGCTAAAGGAACCATTTCTAGGATTAGTGCTCAATGCATTGCTGGGAGACAGGAATTGCTATCCCGAAAATCTAGGTATTCTTTAATTCAACAAAAAAAAAGCAGTAAATAGATTTTCACTTTTCTCGTGGATACCATTCTTGTTTCTAAGATGTCTTCATTAGGATATTCTTAAGGGCAACCCTCAGGAACATGAAACAGTTGTCAAGAGCCTGTGCATCTGCATATAGCTAGATGATTTTCAAGTGAGCGTTTCATGATCATGCTTTGGGTTCTTCTCTGCTTACATCTGTTTCTCTTTGATTTCAAGTCACCGTGTGGCCCAATGGAAAGAGCACTGGACTGGAAGTCAGGAGAATTCATTCTGCCTTATTTAAGTCACTTAATTTCCCTAAACTTGAGGGTCTTAAGCTGGATATCTTCTAATGTCCCTTCCAACTCTAATATTCTATGATTTTATGACTTTGCGGAGAAAAGGTTAGCCTAAAGGAGTACAAACTAGGAAGGAACTGGGTTAGGGGGCACTAAAAGCCTAAGTCCCTTAGAAATCATTCTCACAGAATATGATTGCAATCCAATGGCTTTCAACCCACACTTATTCTTTAATGCCACTTGGTTTTGTTAACCTAGGTACCAGGCAGTACAGTAGTTCCTTCCCCTTAAACTTCTATTACTGTTGTCTTTCCAAAGAAAATATGATCAGTACTCTGTAAATAAATAAAAATGTTATTTGGGGTGAGGAAGAAAAGAGGTAAAAAGAAAGTTTCTTTTGTGATGGGCCCTGGAAACAAACAGGGATCAACATGATGCAATCTTGATCTCACAGGTCAATACAAACCGTCCCCTACACTTTCATCATCCCACAGAGAGGAATGCTTGAGCCTTGAATGGTGGGACACATTAGGGTTTATGCTTCAGGAGGGAGACTCATGTACCTTTGCTGCTTCACCTCTCTATAGGTCAACTATGAAAGCAATCATATATGGGCTGGGGGTTATAGAGAGTCTGAGCTTGGGCATCAGCTTTTCAGGGGGGTTGCATGCCTTTGCTCATATCACCTGGAGACTTCGTGGTAAGCTAAGACCCTGAGCAGCTCCACCAGATGGAGGGATGGGGAGCCACCAAGCCCATCCTCTTCATTGCCAGGCACCTTGAAAAGAGCTGTGAGGGGTCAGGTGGCCAATCTCTTTACCACACATCTCCTACAGGAAGCTTTCCTTGATGACAGTAGTTCATGTTATTTTCTCTTTTCTGAAATTCTTTTCATACCAATTGCCTATAATATGTAATTCATAATTTATTGTATCAGTATAGAATGTTGAAATATTTTATTAATACATTAAAGGGAGTCAAAAGATACAAACTTCCAGTTATAAAATAAATAAGTCATGGGAATGTAATGCACAGCATGGTGACTATAGTTAATAACACTGTATTGTATATTTGAAAGTTCCTAGGAGAGTAGATCTTAAAAGTTCTTATCACAGGAAAAAAAATTTGTAACTACGTATGGTGATGAATGTCAACTGGACTTGTGGTGATTATTTTGCAATATATATGAATATTGAATCATTATGTGGTATACCTAATATAGTATGTCAATCATACCTCAATAAAAATATATTTGATTTAATACTGTCTTTTTTCACACACAGTTCCATCTGAGTCTTTCAAAATATACCTACAGTATCTTACTGATAGAGATCGTGTGTGTGTGTGTGTGTGTGTGTGTGTGTGTGTGTGTGTTGTCTCCATAATCACTACAGAATAGACCCATTAAAAACTCCTGAGTTAATTCTTGTCAACTGATGGAATACTAAGGGTTGTCTAACGATGATTTCATGTAGGTATGAATGTCTGATAGGGTAGGTGGAGGGACTGTCAAAGAAATATTCTGGATTTTAGCAATTTGGGACCCACCTTTCATAAGAAATAAAATAATTCTCCTTATATTTGCTCTCTTCTGACCACTGTTGTCAAAGGTGCATCTGCTGTCTCCTTTTCCAAGGATTAACCAAAGAAACAAAACTAGTTTCACTCTGGATTAAGACCAGAATATAAAGTTCCATAGTTGAAATTGTGAACTTATTTTACTGAGAGCTGACCCAGTACCTATCCAGGAACCTGCCTCCAGTGTTCCCAAGACCCCCCGCTACATCCTCATCCACATTTCACATTACAAGGACCTTGGTAATTGCTACCCTCTTTTGTTTGTTTATGAATGGATGGAGCCTTGGAGCACTGTTGACTTCTTTGCCCATGTCTTTCCTATGTTTTCCAGAGAGCTCCATAGAACACTAGTTTCTCAAGATAAGAATAATCCAGTCAAATAAGCTTCAGAAATACTATGTCTTTTACCTATTCTAGGAGAGTCATCAAGCACAGTTACATATTAAGAGCACTAAGAAATGTTAGCATAAATTGGCTTAGCTTTGTTTAATTTAGAACTTCCACAATTTATTTGAATATGGAAACGTTTAAAGCGACAGTAAAAAAAATCGGAGCTCTAAAGGTTACATTTTACCTAATCTCTGTTGTGAAGAATACTTTAAAAGAAAAATCAAGAAATAATTCTGGAAATTTTTTATCTGCCATAATTTTAAAGGAACTAGAAGGGCAGAGGAGGCAATAGTGAGAAAATAACTGTCAATTGAATTTGCAGATGGTCCTAAAAAAGAAGTGCTTTCAAATGCCAATGCATAGTCATACTTCTAAAGCAGAATATTATGGTTTTGTCAAGTTTTAAAAATCAGCGGTTCATCAATCAGATAAGAAGAATTTGCAAAGTGAGCACATGTTCAACATAGTTCTAGATGCCCTGTGTGCTGCATGTCTCTATTCACTCCTCCAGACACGTCTTCCACTCTTCTGTGCCCTTCTTTCTGTCTCAGGAGACTGACCTGTATATACTATATGGCCTTCCTCGCATTCTGATTTCTGGTGAGGTTTGTCCAATGAGAAGTATCAGCAGGAGATTGGAATGGTGACTTCATTTAGTTACTCCCCCAGCACTGCAGGCTTGTTGAAGCTGTCTGTATCCCCTACCAAAGGTCACAGCCCTCTCCACATAGCTCTTTCTGAGTCCAGGTTCTGGTAAATACATCTTTCCCTCACACTCTCAGGCCTAGGAATGATAACAAAACTTCACTGTAACCTGCCTCTCATAATGTACTAACCCTGTGAGATCCATAAACTCTGACCTCATCTTGGTAAAAGGTCCCTTTATTAAAATCTCCTAAAGTTAACCAATTTGAGTATTTCACCAATTCTGCTAGAACTCTGATCAATATACTCTGGAAAAAAATTTTAAATAATAATAATAACAGTGTATGAAACATTGTCCCTACTTTCAGGGAGTTTACAACCTCATGCTATAAAGTTACCATAAGAGTAGTATATTTTAGGGGCTTCCTTGGTGGCGCAGTGGTTGAGGGTCTGCTTGCCGATGCAGGGAACGCGGGTTCGTGCCCCGGTCCGGGAGGATCCCACATGCCGCGGAGCGGCTGGGCCCGTGAGCCATGGCCGCTGAGCCTGCGCGTCCGGAGCCTGTGCTCCACAACGGAAGAGGCCACGGCAGTGAGAGGCCCGCATACCGCAAAAAAAAAAAAGTAATATATTTAAGCACATCCACTGTGCCAGCAGAGAGATGCTATAGAGCAATGAGTTTTGTTTATCCTTTTCTTTTTTGCTTTTAATAGCTTTATTGAGGACATTGCTATGCAATTAAGTGCACATATTTAAAATGTATAATTAGATAAGTTCTGACATGTACACACCCATGACACCATCAACACCACCTAACCACATCAAGATAATGAACATATCTATCATCCTAACAATTTTCCCATGCCCCTTTATAATCTCTCCCTCTTGCCAAACCCTCCCCTCGCAAAAACCTATCCTCATGCTACCACTGATCTGCATTCTGTTAATATAGATTATTTTTCATTTTCTAGAATTTTATATAAGTAGGGTGTTAAATGAGTATTGCACTCATTTTTTTCTGGATTTTTTTCACTCAACATGATTATTTTGAGATTTGTTCATGTTGCAGTGGGTATCAGTAGTTTATTCCTCTTTATTTCTGAGTAGTATTCCATGTGTGGATGTATCACAGTTTGCTTATCCATTCACCTGTTGATAGACTTTAGGGTTGTTTCTAGTTTTGGGCTATTACAAATAAAGATGCTATGAACATTTAAGTACAAGTCTTTGTAGGGATATATGCTTTCATTCTACTTAAGTGAATATTTAAAGGTTAATAGCTGGATCATATGAAATGTGTATGTTGAACTTTTTAAGAATCTGCCATACTCTTTCCCAAAGTGGTTTTATGTTTCCACTACAGTGTATGGGAATTCCAGTTGCTCCACATCCTCACCAAACACTTGCTATGGTGAGTCTTTTTGATGTTATCCATTTGAATAGATGTATATGGTATCTCATTGTAGTTCTAATTTGTATTTCCCTAATGACTATGGTGAGCATCTTTTTATGTACTTATTTGCTCTCTGTATATCTTCCTGAAGTGTATGTTCAAATATTTTACCTTATTTTTTATTGAGACTTGTAAAAAATTATTAAGTTTTGAGAGTTCTTTACATATTATGGTACAAATACTTTAGTGTGTGTTCATGTGTGTGTGTGTGTGTGTGTGTGTGTGTGTGTGTGTGTGTGTGCATATATAGCATACACATGATATACAATATATGGTATCCTGTGTATGATTTTTTTCTCTGTATGCATCTTGTCTTTTCATTCTCTTTAATAGTGTCTTTGTTAGAGCAAGATTTTTAACTTTGATAATGTTCTGTACATCAGATTTTTTTCTTTTATGGATTGTTCCTTTGGTGTCATATCTAAGACACCTTCGCCTAATCCAAGGTCATGAAGGATCTCTCCTAAATATTTTTCTAGAAATTTTGTAGTTTTAAGTTTTACATTTACGTCTATGATCCACTTTGAATTAATTTTTGTATATGATATGAGATACAGGTTGAAGTTTTTTTCCAGCCTCATTTGTTGAAAAGATTATTTTTCCTTCACTGAATTGCTTTTGCACTTAAAAAATTGACCATATATGTATGGGTCTGATTTTGGCAAGTGAAAGAACCTTTGTCCTTTTCTCCTTTGAAGAAAGAATTCAGCAGAGACCAAGATTGCAAAGCAGATACAGGGTTTATTAGAAGCACAGTACATGTGGGAGAGCACCCAAAGAAGCAGTTTATTTAGTGCAGAAGCAAAAGTTACACACGTATAGAAGAAGAGTGTGGGCATCCTCACGAGTGAGGAATGCACTATAGGGACAGTTCAGGTTGTTAATATGGGGTTAATCTTCCGGGGATTAGATTAGGGTGACTCCCCTTTTCCTTCTCCTAGGATTGTCATCTGCAATTCCTTATTTGGACTTCCACCAGGCTCCATTTTGAATCTTTCTTGTGAGCACCTAAGCAAAACTCATGGCAGGGGAAGGCGGGGTTCAAAACCACAATGCTAATGATATTACAATGCTGCCAATGTCACTATGGGACAACTTGAGACCACTTCTGGGCATGTATTGGGCTGGGAAATCCTCTTGACCACAAAACTGAGGAGGCTGGGGTGGGCTGCTTTGTCTTTTACCCAATCATAAGCAACCTGTGCATTTTTATTTGCACATGTTCCACAGTTTTCAAGGTCAGAGTTTCTTGCCCAGATGCACAAAGTTTCTGTTTTAGATGACATTCCTCCATGAGTCATGACCTCATTAAGTGCAAAGCAAGGAGGTGGCTTTGCCTTCTACCTAATGCCTATGCATGAAGAGGCTGTCCTTGGGCCTGGCCCTGTCTTTCCTGCCCCAGGTCTATTTCTGGTCATTTTATTCTGTTCCTATTTGCATGTCTTTACACAAATACCACACTGTATTGATTACAGTAGCTTTATAATAAGTCTTGAAGCAAAACAGTATAAATCTTCCAAGGTTTTTGTTCTCTTTTAAACTTGTTTAAAACTCTTTAACTTGTCTATTTTAGGTCCTTTTCTATCCACATGAATTTTAGAATCAAATTGTCAAGTTTTACAAAAAGCCTGCAGAAATTTGCAGTGAGGTTGCATGGAATCTATGCTTCAATTATGGGAGAACTGACATCTTAACAATATTTGGCCTTCCAATCCATGAACACAGTATATTGGTCCATTTATTTAGGTCTTCTTTAATTTCTCTTATCAATGTCTTGTAGTTTTTCTTATTTTATAACAGACATCTCAAGTTGATGTTTTTTTTTTTTTTTTTTGGCCATGCTGCATGGCTTGTGGGATCTTAGTTCCCCAACCAGGGATCGAACCCAGGCCCCGGCAGTGAAAGCACAGAGTACTAACCACTGGACTACTAGGGAATTCCCAATATCTTGTAGTTTTTCATGTGTAGGTCTTTCACATATTTTGGTAGATTTTTCCCCAAATAATATTTTTGAGGCTATTGTGAATGGTACTGTTTTTATTTTTGGTACTGTTTTTAATTTCAGTTTTTGATTATTTGTTTCTAGTACTGTATATCAAAAATACTTTGATTTTTGTATGTTGATTTTTTATTCTACAACCTTGTTAAATTCACCTATTAGGTCTAATAGATTTTTTGTTAAGTTTAATCAGGTTTCCTACATATATGATCATGTTGCAAATAAAGACAGTTTTACCACTTCTTTTCCAATCTGGGTGCTTTTATTTCTTTGCCTTGCCTTGTTGCTGTGACTAGAACCTCTATTACACAGTGAATAAAATGATGTAAATGGACATTTCTGTCTTGTTTCTAATCTTAAAGAGAAATCATTAACTTTTTGACTATTAGGTGTGGTGTTGGCTGTTATTTTTTTGTAGATGCCCTTCATCATGTTGAGGAATTTTCCTTCTATTCCTGGTATGCTGAGTTCTTTTTTTAAAAATTAAGAATGGGTGTTGGATTTTGTTGAGTATTTTTTCTAGGACTATTCAGGTGACCATATTTTTTTTTAGGTTGTTAATACAATTAATCTCATTCATTGCTTTTTAAAATGTTAAGTTAACTTTGCATTTCTTTGATAAACCCCGCGTGGTTATTATATACTGTCTATTTTGTTGGATTTGATTTGTTAAAATTTTGTTGTGAATTTTTGCATCTAGATGCATGAGAAATATTGTTTTGTAGTTTTCTTTTCTTGTTATGTCTGTCTGGTTTTGTTAATAGGGTAACTGTGGCCTTATAGAATGAGCTGGGAAGTATTCCATTGTTATCAATTTTAAGAAAGTGTTTGCGTGGAATTAGAATTATTTCTTCATTAAATGTTTGGTGGAATTCACCAGTGAAGCTGTCTGGACCTGAAGCTTCTTATATGGGAAGCTTTCTAACTGCAAATTCAATTTCCTTAATAGATACAAGGAAATTCACATTATCTATTTCTTCTTGAATGAGCTTTCATACTTTGTATCTTTCAAGCAATTTTTCAATTTCATCCAAGTTGTTGAATATAATGGAATAAGATTATTTATAAATTCTCTTATTATCCTTTTAATATCTGTAGAATCTCTAGTGATATCCACTCTTTCACTCTGGATATTGGTAATTGTGTCTTCACTCTTTTTTTTTCCTGATCAGTTTGGCTAGAGTTTAATCAATTTTATTGATGTATTCAAAAAGTTATGTTTTGGTTTCATTGATTTTTTTTCTATTAGTTTTCTGTTTTCTGTTTCATTGATTTCCTCTCTGATATTTATTTACTTTTTTCTGCTTAATTTTGGTTTAATTTGCTCTTTTTTCTAGTTGTTTAAGGTAGACACAAACATGATTGATTTGAGACCTTTCTGTTTTTCTAATATTGGTGTTTAGTGCTGTAAACTTCCCCTAATTACTGCTGAATTGACATCTCACAAATTTTGATATGTTGTGCTTTCATTTTTATTCAGTTCAAAATACTTTCTCCTTTCATTTTAATTTCTTCTTTGACCTATGGGTTATCCAGATGTATGTTATTCAGTTTCCAAAATTTTAGGGATTTTCCAGAGGTCTTTTTATTATTGATTTTAAAGGAAATTCCACTGTGGTCAGAGGACATACTTTTTGTGACTTGAATCCTTTAAAATTAATTGCTTGTTTTATGGCCCAGACTATGGTCTATCTTAGTAAATATTCCATGTGCACTTGAAAAGAATGTGTATTTTGCTATTGTTGGGTAGAGTATTCTATAAATATAAATTAGGTCAAGATGACTGAAAGTGTTGATCAAATATATATACTTGCTGATTTTCTATCTACTTATTTTACCTAACTTATTTGAGTCTTTATAGGAAGAATACAGGTGAGTGTCACCTTTTTATTCAAACTGACAAACTGCCTTTTTATTGAGGTATTCTTATCTTTTACATGTCATCTAATCATTAATATGCTTATGTTTTAATCTACCAACTTGCTAATTGTTTTCTATATGTCCCATCTGAGCTTTGTTCCCATCTTCCTTTTTCTTTACCTTTTTTTGGATTAATTGATTTTTAAATGATTTCATTTTATTTTCATTGTTGGCTTATTACCTATTAGTAGTTTCTTTAGGATTTAAGTTATTACAGTCTGCCTTTAAATGATATTATTCACTGCATACATATTGTAAAAGACATAATAATATATTTCCATTTCTGCCCTCCTGGCCTTTGTGAAAATTTTTTCATGTATTTTACTTATACATGTATTATAAGCTCCACAATCCTTTGTTATTATTTTTGTTTAAATAGTCAATTATCTTTTGAATAAATTTAAATAATATTATGTATTTATCCATGTTATTACTATTTCCTGTATTCTTTACTCTGTTGTGTAGAACCATATTTCCATCTAGTATCATTTTCTTTTTGCTTTAAGGACTTCCTTTAACATTTCTTGTAGTGCAGGTCTCCTGATGATGAATACTGGATCTAAAAATCAAATTCTTTCAAAGATATTTTGAGCAGTTATAGAATTCTAGTCTGATACTTTTTTCTTTCAGTACTTTAAAAATTTTGCTCCAGTTTCCTTGTTTGCACTGTTTGTAACAAGAAATCTGTTGTCATCTTTCCGTTTGTTCCTTTGTATGTAATGTGTCCTTTTTCCTTTGTCAGTTTTTAAGCTTTATCACTAGTTTTGAGAAACTTTATTATTATGTGAATTGGTATAGTTTTCTTTACATTGACAGTGTTAAGGTTTGTTGAGGTTCTTAGACCTGTGAGTTTACAATTTTCATCAAATTTGTAAAATAGTTAGCTAGTATTTCTCAGATTTTTTTCCTATACTCCTCTCTCTTTATAGGACTCCAACAGCACATATATTAAACTGCTTTAAATTGTTTCATATATCATTGATTCTGAGTTTATTTCCCCCCCCCTTGTTTGTTTGTTTCACTTTGGACAATTTCTATTGCTATGTTATGTTTAATTTCACCAAACTTTTCTTCTGTGATATCTAATTTGCTATTATTCCCTTCCAGTGTACTTTTCATCTCAGACACTGTGGTTGTCACATCTTCCATGTAGTATCTTCCATGTTTCTCTTTAACTTTTTGAACATATGGAATATTGTTATAACTCTTTAAATGCCCTTATCTGCTAATTCTAACATCTGTGTCAGTTCTGCATCAGTTTCAAATGATTGATTTTTCTCTTCATTATTCATCGTATTTCATGCTTATTTGCCTGCTTTGTAATATTTTCACAGTTTTATTGAGATATAATCAACCCACCATTCAATTTACCCATGTAAAGTGTATACATCAACAATGTTTTTTGACTGATAATTTCTGATTGGATGCTAGACATGGTGAAGTTTTACATTTAGGGGGTTGGATATTTTTTATTCCTATAAATATTATTGATCTATTATTTCTAGGATCCAGTTAAGTTAATGGAAAACAGTTTGATCCTTTCAGGTCTTGCTGTTAAGACTTTCTAGGCAGAAGCAGAGTTGTATTCAGTTTAAGGTTAATTATTCCCCACCACTGAGGCAAGACATTTCTATGTACCCTACCCAATGCCTTATGAATCATGAGGCTTTCCAGTCTGACTAGTAGTAACAGGAAAAATTCCCAGCTCTGTGTGAGCACCAGGTATAGTTCCCTGTAATCCTTTTAGACAGTTCTTTTGCCAGCAGTTTCCTTGCATGCATGCACAAATCAATACTTAATTGAAGACTTAAAAGGGTCCTTCTGCAAATCTCCAGGTTTCTGTGTGCAGCACTCTCCTCTCTGGTACTCTGGTCTATGAACTATAGACGCTTTGGTCTCCCTGGACTCTCAGCTCTGTCTTCTTAACTCAGGTAGCCTGTTAGGCTCTGCTTGGGTTCCCTGTCCCTGTGGCCTGGAATCTCTTAAGACACTAAGCTGGGGTTATCACAGGGCTTACCTCATTTGTTTCCCTTCTCTCAAGGATCACTGTCCCTCATTGCCTGGTATCCATTGTCTTGAAAATCATTGATTCATATATTTTTTTCTCTATTTGTTTATTCCAGGTAGGAAATTAATCTGGCCATTTTACTCCATTTTGATTGGAAGCAGAAATGTAGAGAAGTGGTTTTTAATTTTTTTTATTTTTTTAAAAGATTTATTTATTTATTTATTTATTTATTTTTGGCTGTGTTGGGTCTTAGTTGTGGCACACAGGATCTTCATTGAGGCACTCGGGATCTTTCGTAGCTGCGTGTGGGCTCTTCATTGTGGCGCACGCGGGCTTCTCTCTAGTTGCAGCGTGTGGGTTTTCCCTTTTCTAGTTGTGGTGCTCAGGCTCCACGGCATGTGGGCTCTGTAGTTGTGGCACATGGGCTTAGTTGTCCTGTGGCATATGGGATCTTAGTTCCCTGACGAGGAATCGAGCCCACATCCCCTGCATTGTAAGTTGGATTCTTTACCACTGGACTACCAGGGAAGTCCCGAGATGTGGTTTTTAAACAACCTTTTTCTGTAATTCTGGAATTTGTCATATATCATTTAAAAGAAAGTATGAAAGGAAACATATCAAGTTTGTATCTACTCCAGAACCTTTTAACCTTGATCCAGTGTAGCACTGCGTTGAAAAATAAACTCAAAAAAATCTAAAAACATAACTCAATTGCTTATTAAATGAGCCAATCTGCAATGCTCTTTTTGGGTTACAAATGATTCTTATAGTCCTCTTATCAGAAACTGCCTTTCTCTTAACATTTTCATTCTACCACAGCTGGGGCTTTTAGACCAGCCTCAATAGGGTTTGCTTTTATCCTTACAATGGAAGTGTATAAAACTGGATGGGATGAGGCATGGGTTTGATATCCGGTGCCTTTTTTTTTTTTTTTTTTTGCGGTACGCGGTTCTCTCACTGCTGTGGTCTCTCCCTCTGCGGAGCACAGGCTCCGGACGCGCAGGCTCAGCGGCCACGGCTCACGGGCCCACCCGCTCCGCGGCATGTGGGATCCTCCCGGACCGGGGCACGAACCCGTGTCCCCTGTATCGGCAGGCGGACTCTCAACCACTGTGCCACTAGGCAAGCCCCTGATGCCTTCTTAAAGTTACCTCCTGAATCTCAGTTACCCACCTCCATAGTGGTATCCATTACTCATACCCTCTGTCCAATATGGACTTATTCTAAACTGTGACCATTCTTTCTACTTAGCTTTATATTTACTTAGAATCTACCAGGAATCTGAATGTTCTTCATCTTTAGCTTCCAGTCTTTTTCCAGCTCTCTTGAGTCCACCTCCTGACCGATGTTTACATCCACTCACCTCAGCCACTAATGGGATAGGCTAATTACAATGTTCAGTCTTGTAGCATGCTTGTGGTTCTTTAAAAGAAACACGATTTTGGGACTTCCCTGGAGGTCCAGTGGGTACGACTCAGTGCTTCCACTACAGGGGGCAAGGGTTCGAACCCTGGTCAGAGAACTAAGATCCTGCATGCCGCATGGCACAGACAAAAAAAAAAAAACACAGTGATTTGAATTTCATCGGATCAATAATGAGAGTGGAAGGGGATAGTTATTATAGCCCAACTAAGTGATAGCATCAGGTCTCCATACTTTATGTAAACACTGGATGCTGTTTATTTGCCTTTTGCCTGGTTAATATAGGGTTTTTTTCTTCTTATGAATGTATCTCTTGATTTAAAACTTTCACACTATTTCCCCCCTTTATATTCATGGATCTCTTGTAGCAGAGTGGGGTCTTAAAATGCCTTCAAAATGGTATTTCCTATTCTTGAGCTTCATTGATAACTCCTTGATGAATTCTAAATCTCTATTAATGAGTCACAAAAAATGGTTTTGCTGTTTTCTCCTTTAGTTCAATGCTTGCCATGTGAGACAGGGAAGCTTTACCTCAATTGTGATATGAAATGTACTCTACAAATACTCTAAATTTAGCTGTGTCATTTGGAATCCTAGAAGGTAACTGTATTCAACAAGGTAAATCAAATAAAATACATTAATGAAAGGACTACTTACAGAAGTACGGGCTTGGTCAAGAAATCCAACAAAGAATTTTGAGACATTTAGAGACTAGTCTCAGTAGAAAACCATTATCACTCTTAAGCCTGAAAGGTCAATGGGAAAAAAACATGGAATGAAGCAGAGGGGGAAGCTTCCCAGCAGGAGCTATAGTTTCATAGGGATACAACCATGCCAGAAATGTGGCACGAATGAACAGAGAAAGCAGGGAAATAAATACCTCAACCCTTCTCTCTTAGCACTTTTCAATCCTTCATGAGTGCTTCCATTGTAATAGCCCACCCAGAAGTCAGTTGGCAAGGAGGCTTGGATAATACAGGCCATAGGGCCCCCTGGGATACATAGCAGGGAATAAAAGGGCATAGAATGTACATGCTGGGGATGCAAACGGGGGAAACCTGACCAAAAACCTTTGCGCTTTTCTGGATCCTAGCTGCTGCATTAGATAATTACTTGTTATACGTTACTAACTACAGTAATTAAGGCTAATAATTGAGCTAAGCTATCATTATGCTATTTTTCTTTATTAACCACAGAGATTAAAAAAAATTTTTAAGCACCAACTAAATTATTTGGGAAGATGTTTTTAAAATCATGTTGGATTTTTCAAAGTTTTAATGGCTTCTAGTATAAAAGAATTTTCCAATGCAGTCTGTGAGACATGCATATCTCTGTTTTAAAAGGGCCAGTGAGCTGGTGTGGTATGAGTCTACAGTCACTGACCACTCCAGTTTTAACTTCTTTTAATGCTCAAAAATAAACAACAAGAGCCCTAAGTGCTCTTGTTGGCAGGGCTGCGTTTTTTAAAACACTTCCTCAGAACACCACAGTTATTTGAAGGATGTGTCATACAGTCTGCTGCTGGCTTAGGAAAACATGAGATGGAGGACATTCAGTTGCCTTTTTGAATTTATTCAATTTTAGCAGTAAGTGCATGACAAAGAGAGTTTTGATTCTATAAGCTGAGAGCCAGTGTACAAGTCCCAAATTTTTGAGCTTTAAGTCTTCTCTATGACTCTGGAGTGAGTGGCTGTCTGGACTGACATGGATTCCCCAACCAAAGCTGGCAGTATGTATAATACTTCAACACACTTGATCCTCAGCCCCAGTTACAGGAACTTCTGAGCAAGTTAATCCTTGTACTACTGCAGTTCAGGTGTGCTCAACATGGATGGATTGAACTACCACAATGTGCCAGGCACCGTGCCTGTTACTGGGGGATCAAATAAACAAGATGTGGAACCAACATGAGAAGAATGGACACATAAGCAGATTCTTTCAATATCATGTGCTATGTGTGGTTATACAGGTAGATATGGGTATTTAGCTCACCTGAGTCATAGGAAAGCTTCCCGGTGACTAATAGATTATTTAAGGTTTCTGTATTTCACACCCACTGGGGAAATGAAGATGGAAAGAGCAGGCCAGGCAGGGAGAACATCATGACTATAGGTGCAGAGGCATGAATAAGGATGGTGAGCTCTGGGAACTATACCAAGCATGAGTAGCAAAGATGGGAGTGGTAGAGGATTAGGCTGAGGGAAGTCAGTAGGACAGTTGATGTCAAGGGACGTAAAATTGCTCAGAAATTTGAACAGTATCTGTATGTTATGGCAAGTTGTCAAATATAGGAAGAGGGATTAAGTGTAGGAGGAGACAACTCTGAGGGACAATAGTGCAGGGAGAGTGGGTAGAAGGCCACTTATGTGGTGCTTCAGTCTTTCAGCCTCCCAAGAGGAGCAGGGATCAGACACCAGGAGCAGCTAACCCATGTGATCTATGTAATTGTTAGATGATACATAAAGAATCCCTTGCCAACAATCTGACTAGCAGTGCAAAAAAAAAAAAAAATCCAAAGCCATAGGTAAAATAGAAGTCAATTCTATTTGGTTTGTGATCCTGAAATGAGGAAAAAAAAGTTGATGTACATTCCTATAACCCAGGGAAATCAGAGCACTTTCTACCCAAAAGCTTGCCAGTACTCTTCTTCCCAGAAGGTCATCTGTATAGCAAATACTCAATTGTCTAAGGGTAAACATTATTTTCTTCAGTTTGTGGAAATTTGGGGTGAAACCATCATCAGCAGTTCATTCATAACTATTTAGGTAGTTTATGGGATTAAACTTGGTAATGCTTACATTTTTACAGTTGCTTTTCTATTCTCCTTCCAGATGGGAGGGCTCATTCCTATTCCTAGGTAACAAGGGCTTTCTTGCTGGATTTTAGCTATAACCTCTCAGTTTCAGGCTAAAATGTGTCCATCAGAAATAATTTTGAATCCTAAGCTGAGAGATTATCCTCCTCTCCATTCCAGCACAATTCAGTTTTTCATTTTGATAAAGAAAGAATGTTCTTATATTGATATAATATTCTTATATAGTGTTGGGTCATTTGGAAAAACATATGAAAAGAAAAAGAAATCTTTTTTGTTTTGTTTTGTGTTGTTTTTTTAACATCTTTATTGGAGTATAATTGCTTTACAATGGTGTGTTAGTTTCTGCTTTATAACAAAGTGAATCAGTTATACATATACATATGTCCCCATATCTCTTCCCTCTTGCATCTCCCTCCCTCCCACCCTCCCTATCTCACCCCTCTAGGTGGTCACAAAGCACAAAGCTGATCTCCCTGTACTATGCGGCTGCTTCCCACTAGCTATCTATTTTACATTTGGTAGTGTATATATGTCCATGCCACTCTCTCACTTTGTCCCACCTTACCCTTCCCCCTCCCCGTATCCTCAAGTCCATTCTCTAGTAGGTCTGCATCTTTATTCCCATCTTGCCCCTAAGTTCTTCATAGCCATTTTTTTTTAGATTCCATATATATGTGTTAGCATATGGTATTTGTCTTTCTCTTTCTGACTTACTTCACTCTGAACGACAGTCTCTACGTCCATCCACCTCACTACAAATAACTCAGTTTCGTTCCTTTAAGAAAAAGAAATCTTAATCTCTACTTTGCACCATAACCAAAAATTGACTCCAGATAAATTGTGGACCTCAATGCGAAAGATAAAACAATAAAGCTTCTGGAAGATAGCATAGAAGAGCTTCATTACCTTGGGAAATATTTCTAAATAGGACACAAAAAGCACCAACTATAAAGGAGAAAACTGATAAATTGGGCCACAAAGATGAATAAATTAGACTCTTTTAAGAATTTATCTTCATCAAAAGACACCAGTAAGGGTGAATGGGCAAGCCACAGAGACTCAGATCCAGAATATTATGAGGAAAAGACAGACACATCAATGAAAAAATGGGCAAAACATTTGAATAAAAATTCACAGGAGTGGATGGATAATCAAATGGTCATTAAGCATCTGAAATAGTATAAAGTTCATTTGTATTGGGGGAAATACTAATTAAGATCACAATAAGATACCATTATATGTCCATCAGAAAGGCTGAATTTAAAAAGACTGACAATGTCAAGTGTTGGTGAGAATGTAGAGCAACTGGAACTCTCACACATTGCTGTGGGAGTGTAAAACTGTTCAGCCACTTTGGAAAACCACTTGGAAGTATCTACTAAAGACTAAAGCTCAACATACACATATTCTATGGCCCAGTAATTCCAATCCAATGTATATACTCAATAGAGATGAGTACATATGAACCCTAAAAGACTTGTACAAGTGTGTTCATAGCAGCCTTTTTATTTATTTATTTATTTTTGCGGTACGCGGGCCTCTCACTGTTGTAGCCTCTCCCGTTGCGGAGCACAGGCTCCGGACGCGCAGGCTCGGCGGCCATGGCTCACGGGTCCAGCCACTCCACGGCATGTGGGATCTTCCCGGACTGGGGCACGAACCCGTGTCCCCTGCATCGGCAGGCAGACTCTCAACCACTGTGCCACCAGGGAAGCCCCAGCCTTATTTTTAATAACCCAGAAATGGACTATTATATCAGCAGTCTATCAAATGCAAAATGGATAAATAAATTACATTCGATCCCCCCCAAATTGAATATTATACAGCAAAGACAATGAACAAACTACTGCTACAATAACTGGATGAATCTCTTAAACACAATGTCAAGTAAAAGTGTATATATACATAAGAGTATTTTTTATGATTCCTTTTATATATACTTCAAAAATAGGTAAAACCAATATACAGTGATAGGAATTAGGATAACAGAGGAAGAGGTGATGATGACTGTAAGAGGATATGAGGTGGAGGAGCTTCTGTGATGCTACTAATGTTTTATTTTCTGATCTGGGTGGTGTTTCCATGGATGTGTTCATTTTGTGGTTATTCATAAAGCTAGACACTTAGAATTTGCATGTTTTATTTATGTAAGTTTTGCTTTAATAAAATGTTTATTAAATTAAATATTATTTTAGAAGGAATGCTCTGGCTGTTTGATAAAGAATGGTTAGGGGAACAGATAAGAGTGGATGCAGGATAACCAGTTAATTGGCCATTGAATATTTCAGGAAAGAAATAATGGAAGATTGGGCTTGGATGGTAGTGATAGAAAAATGGAAGTAACAGCCTGAAGAAACATGAAGGAGAAGAAATTGGCAGTAATACGTGATAGACTGAAAATAGGAGTAGGGACAGGATCTGTCAAGGAAGGTACCTGGCTTGAATAGTTGGATGAATCATTCTGGCATTCGTTAGAATAGGAAATCTGAGAATGTGGGCAGAGATTTTAATGGCAGCTTTATTGAGATATAATTTTCACACCATAAAATTCACCCCTTAAAGTGTACATTTCAGTCATTTTTAGTATATTTATAGATATTTTCAACCATCACTACTATTTAAATTTGAGAATCTTTCATCATCCCAAAAAGAGACCCTGTATTACTCAACATTGTGTCCTCTCCCAGCTGCTAACAAACACAACTCTACTTTCTATCTCTATGGATTTGCCTATTCTGGATACTTCATATAGATGGAATCATACAATATGTGATCTTTTGTGATTGGCTTCTTTCACTCAGCATAATGTTTTTAATGTTCATCCATGTTATAGCATGTATCAATATCCCATTCCCTTTTGTGGCTGAATAACATTTTCTGTGGACTGAATATACCATGTCAAAGATCAGTTGACTATATTTATGTGAGTCTATTTCTGGGCTTCCTATTCTGTTCTATTGATCTATTTGAATATTCTCTCACAAGTCCATACTGTCTTGATTACTGTAGCTTTATAGTACATCTTGAAGTTGGGTAGTGTCAGTCCTTCAACTTTTTCTTCAATAAAGTATTGGGTATTCTGAGTCTTTTGATTCTCCACATAAGCTTTGGAATAAGTATGTAGATATCCACAAAATTACTTGCTAGGATTTTGACTGAGGTTGCACTGAATCAATAGATCAAGTTGGAAAGAGATGATACATTGACAATATTGAGTGTTCCTATCCAGGAATATGGATATTCTTCCCATTTATTAAGTTCTTCTTTGATTTAATTCATTAGAGTTTTGCAGCCTCCCTCATATACATCTTGTACATATTTTTTTAGATTTGTACCTAATTATTTCTATACCTTTATTTTGGTGATAATGTACATGGTATTGTCTTTAATTTTAAATTGTTCACTGCTGATATATAGGAAAGTGATTTACTTATGCACATTAATCTTGCTGCTACCTTGCTCTTATTAGTTACAGGAAATTTTTTTTTTTTGGTGAGTATTTGAGATTTTCTACATAGACAATCAGGTCATTTGTGAACAAGGACAGTTTTATTTCTTCCTTCCTAGTCTGTATACCTTTTATTTCCTTTTCTTATCTTACTGCATTAGTTAGGACTTCCAGTACGATGTTGAAAAGAACTGCTTAGAAGAGACATCTATGCCTTGTTCTTATTGTTTTTATATATCTTATGTATTTTATGTTCCTTTACTCCCCCATTATTCGCTTTTTGGGTGCTAAATCAATATTTTCTGGTGTACCATTTCAATTCCCTTGTTTCAGTCACTATAATTTTAAAGTTATTTTCATAGTAATTGCCCTAGGGATGACAACTAACACTTTAAAAAAATCTAATTTGGGAAGAGTCAGGTGGACCTCGCTTCCCTGTGCCCAACTTTTCATAGGCTGGAAAGCAAAGCTTGAGAAACTTGACATTGTCTTGGGCAGGGTGTGTGTAGCAACAGGTCAAAGAAAAAGAGGAAGAAAACGTGCTCTCAGCTACAGGGGGTTCTGGCTGAGTTGCTTTTGTCTTGTGGGCTTCTGTTGGGTTTGCTGTTTCCCCCCAGAAGACCGCTGTGTGGGCTTAGAGGCAGCTTGCTCCCTGCCAGATGGGTGATGGAAGTCTAAACATGAAGCAGCAGTGTGGCTGACAAGGTCTTGGTGCTCCAGCAAGGTGTCAGGCCTGAGCCTCTGAGGAGAGCCCAGTTCAGGAAATTGGACCACAACAGACCTCCCGGCCCCATGTAATATCAATTGTTGAGAGCTCTCCCAGAGATCTCCAGCTCAACGTTAAGACCCAACTCCACTCACTGACCAGCAAGCTCCAGTGCTGGACACCACATGCCAAACAACTAGCAAGACAGGAACACAACCCCACACATGAGCAGAGAGTCTGATGAAGATCATAAGTTCACAGACACCCCAAAACACACCACCAGATGTGGCCCTGCCCACCAGAAAGATAAGATCCAGCCTCATCCACCAGAACACAGGCACCAGTCTCCACCAGGAAGCCTACACAACCCAATGAAACAGCCGTACCCACTGGAGGCAGACACCAAAAACAATGGGAAATACAAACCAGTGGCCTGCAAAAATGAGACCCCAAACACAGTAAGTAAAGCAAAATGAGAAGACTGAGAAATACACAGCAGATGAAGGAGCAAGATAAAAACCCACCAGACCAAACAAATGAAGAGGAAATAGGCAGTCTACCTGAAAAGGAATTCAGAGTAATGATAGTAAAGGTGATCCAAAATCTTGGAGGTACAAAGGAGAAAATACAGAAAACATTTAACAAGAACCTAGAAGAACTAAAGAGCAAACAAACAATGACGAACAACACAATAAATGAAATCAAAAATACTCTAGAAGGAATTGATAGCAGAATAACTGAGGCAGAAAATGGATAAGTGACCTGGAAGATAAAATAGTGGAAATAACTATTGCCGAGCAGAATAAAGAAAAAAGAATGAAAAGAATTGAGTACAGTCTCAGAGACCTATGAGACAATATCAAATGCACCAACATTCGAATTACAGGGGTCCCAGAAGAAGAAGAGAGAAAAAGAAAGGGACTGAGAAAATATTTGAAGAGATTATAGTTGAAAACATCCCTAGTTAGGGAAAGGAAATAGTCAATCAAGACCAGGAAGCACAGAGAGTCCCATACAGGATAAATCCAAGGAGAAACACGCTGACACATATTAATCAAACTATCAAAAATTAAATACAAAGAAAAAATATTAAAATCAGCAAGGTAAAAGTAACAAATTACATACAAGGGAATCCCCATAAGGTTAACAGCTGATCTTTCAGCAGAAACTCTGCAAGCAAGAAGGGAGTGGCAGGACATACTTAAAGTGATGAAGGAGAAAAACCTACAACCAAGATTACTGTACCCAGCAAGGATCTCGTTCAGATTTGATGGAGAAATTAAAACATTTACAGACAAGCAAAAGCTAAGAGAATTCAGGACCACCAAACCAGCCTTACAGCAAATGCTAAGGCAACTTCTCTAGGCAGGAAACACAAGACAAGGAAAAGATTTACAAAAACAAATCCAAAACAATTAAGAAAATGGGAATACAAACATACATATCGATAATTACCTTAAATGTAAATGGATTAAATGCTCCCAACAAAAGACACAGATTGGCTGAATGGATACAAAAACAAGACCCATATATATACTGTCTACAAGAGACCCACTTCAGACCTAGGGACACATACAGACTGAAAGTGAGGGGATGGAAAAAGATATTCCATGCAAATGGAAACCAAAAGAAAGCTGGAGTAGCAATTCTCATATCAGACAAAACAGACTTTAAATAAAGACTATTACAAGAGACACAGAAGGACACTACATAATGATCAAGGGATCGATCCAAGAAGAAGATATAACAATTGTAAATATTTATGAACCCAACACAGGAGCACCTCAATACCTAAGGCAAATTCTAACAGCCATAAAAGGGGAAATCGACAGTAACACAATAATAGTAGGGGACTTTAACACCGCACTTTCACCAATGGACAGATCAACCAAGATGAAAATAAATAAGGAAAAACAAGCTTTAAATGACATATTAAACAAGATGGATTTAATTGATATTTATAGGACATTCCATCCAAAAACAACAGAATACACTTTCTTCTCTAGTGCTCATGGAACATTCTCCAGGATAGATCATATCTTGGGTCACAAACCAAGCCTTGGTAAATTTAAGAAAATTGAAATCGTATCAAGTATCTTTTTCTGAACACAATACTATGAGACTACATTTCAATTACATGAAAAAATCTGTAAAAAATACAAACACATGGAGGATAAACAGTACGCTACTAAATAACCAAGAGATCACTGAAGAAATCAAAGGGGAAATCAAAAAATACATAAAAACAAATGAAATGAAAACATGATGACCCAAAACCTATGGGATGCAGCAAAAGCAGTTTTAGAGGAAAGTTTATAGCAATACAACCCTACCTCAAGAAACAAGAAACATCTCGAATAAGCAACCTACACTTACATCTAAAGCAATTAGAGAAAGAAGAACAAAAAAACCCCAAAGTTAGCAGAAGGAAAAAAGTTATAAAAATCAGATCAGATATTCTCTCCCATTCTGAGGGTTGTCTTTTGGTCTTGTTTATGGTTTCCTTTGCTGTGCAAAAGCTTTGAAGTTTCATTAGGTCCCATTTGTTTATTTTTGTTTTTATTTCCATTTCTCTAGGGGGTGGGTCAAAAAGGATCTTACTGTGATTTATGTCATAGAATATTCTGCCTATGTTTTCCTCTAAGAGTTTGATAGTTTCTGGCCTTACATTGCAAATGAAGGAACTGATAAAGGATTAATCTCCAAAATGTACAAGCAGCACACGCAGCTCAATAGCAAAAAAACAAACAACCCAATCCAAAAATGGGCAGAAGACCTAAATAGACATTTCTACAAAGAAGATATACAGATTGCCAACAAACACATGAAAGAGTGCTCAACATCATTTATCATTAGAGAAATGCAAATCAAAACTACAATGAGATATCATGTCACACCAGTCAGAATGGCCATCATTAAAAAATCTAGAAACAATAAATGCTGGAGAGGGTGTGGAGAAAAGGGAACACTCTTGCACTGTTGGTGGGAATGTAAATTGATACAGCCACTATGGAGAACAGTATGGAGGTTCCTTACAAAACTAAAAATAGAATTACTATACGACCCAGCAATCCCACTACTAGGCGTATACCCTGAGAAAACCGTAATTCAAAAAGAGTCATGTATCAAAATGTTCATTGCAGCTCTATTTACAATAGCCAGGACATGGAAGCAACTTAAATGTCCATCAACAGATGAATGTATAAAGAAGATGTGGCACATATATACAATGGAATATTACTCAGCCCTAAAAAGAAATGAAATTGAGCTATTTGTAATGAGGTGGATGGACCTAGAGTCTGTCATATAGAGTGAAGTAAGTCAGAAAGAGAAAGACAAATACTGTATGCTAACACATATATATGGAATTTAAGAAAAAAAATGTCATGAAGAATCTAGGGGTAAGACGGGAATAAAGACACAGACCTACTAGAGAATGGACTTGAGGATATGGGGAGGGGGAAGGATAAGCTGTGACAAAGTGAGAGAGTGGCATGGACATATATACACTACCAAACGTAAAATAGATAGCTAGTGGGAAGCAGCCGCATAGCACAGGGAGATCAGCTCGGTGCTTTGTGACCACCTAGTGGGTTGGGATAGGGAGTGTGGGAGGGAGAAGCAAGAGAGAGGAGATATGGGGATATATGTATATGTATAGCTGATTCACTTTGTTATACAGCAGAAACTAACAATTATACTCCAATAAAGATCTTGAAAAAAAAAGATACCCTTGAAAAAATAAATAAAAATATTATAGAATTTACCCCAAAAAAGGATGTTGCTCCACTATCTTCTGACTACATTTTTACAAATGAGAAACCTTTCGTCATTTTTATTTCTCTGTTTGTAACATGTCTTTTTTTTTACGCTTCTGGCTGCTTTTAAGGTTTTCTCTCTTTGTCACTGATTTTGAGCAATTCGATTGTGATGTGCCTTGGTATAGTTTTCTTTATATTTCTTTTGTTTGAGATTTATCGAGCTGAATATGTAGGCTGATGTCATTCATGTCTCTACAAAACTGTTTGAACATATGGAATATAGTTACATTAACTTTTTAATAAATAAAAATAGATAGCTAGTTGGAAGCAGCTGCATAGCACAGGGAGATTAGCTCGGTGCTTTGTGACCACCTAGAGGGGTGGGATAGGGAGGGTGGGCAGGAGATGCAAGAGGGTGGGGATATGGGGATATATGTATACGTATAGCTGATTCACCTTGTTATACAGCAGAAACTAACACAAGAATGTAAAGCAATTATACTCCAATAAAGATGTTTTAAAAAAATCTAATTTGGAGTAATACCAACTTAATTTCAACAATATACAGAAAATTGGTTCAATACACCTCCATTTCCTCCTCTTTCTTTGTGCAATTATTGATAGGCAAATTATATCTTTATACATCTTATCAACACAATTTAAAAATTATTGTTTTATGCAGTTGTCTTTCAAGTCAAATTAAGAAGAAAATAGGAGCAAACAAAAATACATTAATATTGTCTTTTTTTTTTTTTTTTTTTTTTTGTGGTACATGGTCCTCTCACTGTTGTGACCTCTTCTGCCGTGGAGCACAGGCTCCGGACGCGCAGGCTCAGCGGCCATGGCTCACGGGCCCAGCCGCTCCGTGGCATATGGGATCCTCCCGGACCGGGGCACGAACCCGTGTCGCCTGCATCGGCAGGCAGACTCCCTACCACTGTGCCACCAGGGAAGCCCTAATATTGTCTTTTATATTTATCTGTGCAATCAGTCTTTCCAGTGCTCTTTATTTCTTCTTGTCAACTTAAGCTGATGTCTAGTATCCTTTCATTTCAGCCTGAAGAGCTCCTTTAAGAATTTCTTGTAGGGTAAGTCTTCTGGGGCTTTTCCAGGGAGCTGCCAGACAGGTCAAATAGTGATAATTCTCTAGGGATGGATGTTTTGGGAGGACTCCAAAACTGTTTTGCCCCTTCTAGTTGTTGATAGGCTGCTGTTTTTCACAGCTACTGTGATTTTGAGGCTCTGGTTTTCAAAGACTACTGCAAAGCTGGAGAGATGAAGATGGGTATAAGTCAAGTTAAAACACCATAAAGTTCACTGTTCTTACTGAGATTCAGCCATTTTTCTGAAATAAATTGTCCTTGAATTGTTGCAAGCCTTGGGTTAATTGATTTAGATATTTTTGCAAGTATTCCCATTGTTTTTATGGATGAGCAGATTTTCAAAGGTCTTTACACTCTAGAAGCATTCTAGAAGTGCTTCTTTAGGTGCAGATTTTAGAAGAAAGACAATGAGGTCAATTTGGGGCTGAGTCAAATTTGCCTTTGAGATACCCAAGAGGAGATGTCCAGTAGGCCGTTAAATATATTGTTAGTATATATTTTTGGAGTTCAGTCGAAGAGGGTTGAGTTATCATATTTCTCAGTCCACTGCATGTTAACATCATTACTTCATGCAAAGCCCCTCTCTGGTATGTATGTATGTATACATGCATGTATATATATGTATATATGTATACTTACATATAAATACCATTTCCATTCTTCCTCTCCCTCCATAGATAATCATTTTGATGTGTTTAATATGTATCTCTTAGTTCATTAAGTGTTCTCCTAAAATGTGTATTATTGTTTTGTGTTCATGTTTTGTGTGCAAGCAAAAATTATTGTATCTCATATATACTCACATAAGCACATACATACACATCTGAAGGATTCTTAAACTTGCTGTACACTGGAATCACCTGTGTAGCTTTAATCTGATGCCCAACTTATAGCCCACACACAAAAAATCAGAATCCATTGGGGTAGGACCCAGGCATAATAAATTTTAAATTACGCTAGGTGATCCCAATGTGCAGCCAATTTTGAGAACCAGTGATACATATCACCCTGTTTCTTACTTCTTAAACCCAGCAGTATATTTTAAAGATATGTTCATGTCTCTACATGTGCATCTAGTTCAGAAATCAGCAAACATTTTCAGCAAAGGGTCAGATTTTAAATATTTTCAGCTTTGCAGATCATATGGTCACTGCTGTAACCCAGCTCTGCTGCTGTAATGTGAAAACAGCCATAGACAATACATAAATAAATGGACACGGCCATGTTCCAATAAAATTTTATTTACAAAAAAGACACACCAGGAGATGGACCATATTTGGCACATGGGCCACAGTTTGCTGACCCCTGATCTAGTCTTTTGCTTCCAACTACTGGGCGTCTCCACAGAATATTTATTGCGTGTTCCCTACCTTTTCTTCTAGTTAGAGGCTAGTTTGCATCTAACTCTCCATTACTGCAAGTAATATGGCAATGAATATGTATCCGTCTATCTATCCATATCCTTATGGCCCCATACAACAATTTATATGGTAATTGCTGGACCATCTGTCATAAGTACAGTTACTTCGATCATATGCTTCTAGGTCTCTCCAGAATGACTGTACCAATCTACACTCCCACCATTAAGACATAAGGATTCCTAGATCTTTACATCCACACCAACACTTGGCATTATCTAGCTGTCTAAAATTTGCCGATTTAATAATTAACTTTGCATTTCTCATTTTTTAAATTTGTATGATTATCTTGTTAATACTCCTCTCTCATAAAACACTATGCATGCTCCATGAAGGCAGGGACCTTGTCTAGTTTTGCTCACTATTCTATTTTTAACACCTAGCATAAGCCTCGCATATAGTAGTAGGTGTTCCATAAATATTTGTGAAACAAGTAGATGGGTATATGAGCGCTTCTGTGTTAGTTGTACAAAAATACTCATTTCTTTATTGGTAAGTTTGAGCTGGTGACCTGAGGTTAGTAAAGGGAACCTGTTTAGAGTAACTGGTTTCTTGACCTCAAGAGGACTTATACTCTGCGAAAGAGGGCAAAATGATTCATTCATCCCACTTATTCACAAAATATTTTAAACACTTATCGTGCTATGTGCCAGACATTATGCACAATGGTGATCAATACAGATACAGCCCTGCCCTCAGGGAGCCCACCCACAGTGTGATGCGAGATGTCAGCGGGTTGACAATTATTTAATTGTTATACATTACTGGGGAAGTATCAGATTCTCTGGAGGTCCTAGCAAGTGTGTCTTAACCTAATCTAGCAGGAGTGGGGGAGGAAAAGTATGGTATTATATAAGATGACTCCTTATAAATGCCCAGAGAGTTTCCCTGGCAATGGGATGTTGAAGGAATTCAGGGATTCATAGGAGGGAGCAGTAATATTCTAGCAGCATTATACAAACAAGCTTGGATATGTCTTCAAGCTGTTCTGCAAATAGTGGAGTGATTTAAAGGAGTTTAAGATAATTATGCTTAAATCCCTTCTTCCCCAATTATTCTATTTTAGACTGCTAGAGAGGAATTGCTGTACTTGTTCCCTTTTACTTTATTAGTTGTAAAATAAACAGATATCCAGGTTCTCAGAAATGCAAAGGGTGCCTTACTTCTTTGGCCAATGGCTGATATAAATAATCTTCAGTAAGCCATAACTGATCTCATGTAATTTTGAAGGTTTTAACTGCTTTAGGAGAAATTCTGGATTCCTGGGGAAACTAAAGTTGAAATTTAATAGCTTGAGTTTGCTTAAAAGCACTCCTCCCTCCCCACCCCGACATACACACCCTGAAGAGATTTTAAACCTCCGTAAAAATCCACAATTTCCAAGCAACTACTTCAGCTATCCTTGTTTAGTCTTCCTTCCCTTTCAATATCTTTTATTTTCATGTCCCCGTCCCAATTTTCTCCTTTTCCTTCCTGTTAACAAGCTTAGCAAACAAGGACAGGTAGATCTTTATTTTTTGCTTTATTTTACATTTGGAAGAAACCTGGGGGCATCTAGTCCATACCACACTGTTAGAGACAAAACTGTGGTCCAGAAGGCTGACCAACCTGTCCATATTATGGGTTCATTCTCAGTGAGGGAGGGAGGCAGGAATCAGGACAAATATCAAAGAACAGTTCTAGATGAGAAAGAGTCAGGAAAACAAAGACTGGCACAGAAGATTAAAAGCAGCAACCAAGAACACACAGATGCCAGTATTCCATGGACTCTGTTCTCTTGCTTCTGTTTGATGACTGCCCTAGAATAAATCTTGAACTCTACTACATTCAGAACACCGTGGTGGATGTGGATGAGCACAGAAAATACTGAAGTCTTTACTGGTGTGAGGGTTATTCTCTGTTACCAGCCCCACTTCCCTGCCCCATTCTATTCTCTAATCTTCTCTGCCCTCCTTTTTGATCTTGGAGGAGACTCCCCATGGACTGAATCGCTGGACTCCTTTACCCCAGGCTCTGGTTGGGTTGGGTCAATGGAAGGCACAGGCATGAGATAGGACAACAGAAGGAGAACATGCAGAGGTATTCCTCCAGCACCGGCACTTCTCTGACAGTGGCTGAGATCTGTCATGACCACAGCTCCCACTGGATAGCCCTTCCCTCCTCCAGGTGCCAGCTCCAACAGGGTTCTATTTCTTTCCTGTATTCTTCTCAGCCATACAGATGGTAAGGGCTTCCCGCCATGCTAATCTCTGGGTGCCTCAACACCTCTTGTTTGTTCTCATAACCCAGTAGGTGGTCCCTTCATTAAAGTCTCTTCATTTGAATCTTATGAGTTGGATTCTATTTCCTGTTGGGATCATGACTCATATGATGGTTCCTCTAGGTCTATCTTACAGTCTTTTTGTGAATAGTATTAGCTGTAGAACAGTATTGTGGAAATTTAGAGGAAGGAGAACAGAACCTCTGATCTTACAGGCTCATTGCAGAAATGTGAAAAACACAGACACACACACAGGGACACAAGTCTCAAAACCCAATAAATAAGAGCAATATCAACTCCATATGTATAGAGACAGGTGCAAGATACACATAAGTAGGGAAGTGGGGGAGATAAACATACATCTCTGAACCTCTGTTCCTACCAGAGTGTGCCTCACCAATGCCTGCTTGTGCTGTGAACTCTCTCATCTGGCAAGATGATCATAACATGATGTTACCCCAGGGGAACCTACATTTTAGCTTGCCAGTCACTGGAGAGAGGTCCTGTTGCTTTGTGTTTCATTTGGTGAAGGTAATGCTTCCTTATGGGAAAATCATTCAGTCCTAAGGTATTTTATGTTTTCCTGTTTCTCTAAAGTCGGTCATTTCCTAAAGTGTGTATCTGTTTCCTTTTATAATAGCCCAGAGGAAATAAAAGCACATTCTGTTTAGGAGAAGGAAAAATAGCAGTTTTAACCCTATAAGTATTTTGATGTTGTTGTTTTCTTAAGATAGTGAATCTCATGCATGATGGGCAAATGCCCCTCTCTCTACGGCTTGCCTGGGCATGTGCGCATGAGCTGGGTGATGAGTGTCTTTGTAGACTGAGACTACTTTCTCATCCATTCTGTATGCTGTGGGGTGAACATCTTTAGCTGCTTGAAGCCTGATACATTTTCAGTCCTGTTTTAGCCAATGTGCTAAACTGAAGCACAAAGGGCCTTTCATAAATCTATTCCCACTGGAGTTTTGGGGGGTTAAAGAAAACTCTTTTCTGTGACTATGTTCTAGATAGCCCAGAAAAGCCCATGTTAATGGTGCCCAAGGATATGCTGTTAGTAATATCTCAAGAAAGCTGACAGGGAAAAGGTAAAGGCATCAGAATTTTACCACTTTTTAATTCTCTAAGTAATTTAATTGAGAAGGAAACTTTGGGAAGCCTGGAAGGTAGGACTTCTTGTTACTATATTATAAATAAATTTAATCTAACTGTACATGAGAATTCATTCATTCAACAGAAATATATTAAGAGCTTACTATGTGCCAGACACTAAGAAAGGTATAAACTACATTTAAAGTAAAAGAGGAATGGTCTTGGTTCTCAAGAAGTTTACAGCTTGGTGGCTTATCTGTTCACTACCATTTAAAGGCAACCCCGGAAGATAAATAACCTTTCTGGACTTATTTCTTAAGTTGTTTCACTTGTTTTACCACAGGCCATAATAAGTGGTATTGTATATTGCAGTTTTATCTTCTTTAATCATTACAACCACTCTCTGAGGTCAATAAGGTTAGTATAATATCCCTCATTTTATAGGTGAGGAAACCAAAATACTATGTAAGTTAGGGGTTTACCCTGCAATCATGCATCTGGAGGAAGTCAGGCCCCAGACCTCACTCGGAGAAAGGCCTTTGCTTCATCCACTTCACTACTGTCTGCACCTGGCCTCTGTTACTATTTTTTGCACGTGTTAATCTGATTGATCTCCCAGAAGACTTTAAGCTCCTGAAGGCTAAGTGTCATATACTTCTTTGAACTACTCAAAACATTGAACTTAATGCTGAAGATATTGTTAATCCATATGGATTGGGTATATTGACTTAGTGAGATTTAAGTTAAAATTTGAGATGTGCTTGAAAGAACAAGGTAATTTAAACTCACCTCTCCAGGACCTCCATATTTAAAGGGTGTTGGCACTGACTTCTTGCTTTCCAAATGACATTCTTCTGGATGGGTTTAATTTACTGTGGGTTAGGATAAATGGGAGGGTATGAGACCATTACCTGTGAGACTTAATGGCTGAAGCTCTTACACACTTCACTGGAAGTAAATGCATGAGTAATTCTCGCGTGGCTTAACCAGGCCCTGGATTTCACTTGGGAGATTATGATTTTAATTTAACATATCCTGCTGTACAGTGTGTGAAATATGCAGCCAGCAGCGATTGCTGTGAGATGAAAGCCCAGTTGTGTTTATTTTAAGAGACTTGCGGTTCTTCGCCAAGGCCAACATTCCTGGGCAATGAATAGCCTGAGTGAATCATTCAAAGTAGGTGAGAGGTCAGAAGCCTGAAGAAAAAAAAATGAAAGCTGAAAGGTTTTCCTCAGTCAAATGGTAGGCATTTGAAAAGGCATTTATAAAGCAGAAGATATTACAGAAACAGGTATTTCTTTTTCAAGATGACTCTTTTGCAGGTGGATCCCAAAGACCTCTTCCTTAGCTCCAGCTAATTAGTCCTGATGTTGTTCACCTTTCCTGGAAATCAGAGCAGAGAAACACTCTGGTTCCTATCTCTGGCTCTGGACAATGGCCCATTGGGGAACAGAGCAATAGCCATGTTCTTGAGGGCAAGAACAGGTAGACACATTCTCTGTTAGGAGCAGGCTGGCATACTGCTCACATGGCATGAGTTTGGTGAGTTTCCAATAAACCTTCATAACCATCTCTAGATTCCTTATGTATCCAGCATTATGAAATGTCAACTAGCATGACATTAAATGTTGAGGATATGACAATTTTTTACTGAACACCTACTGTGTAGCAGGTAGCTATTTAATCCTCATCCATCCAATCATGTGGATATTTCAAATTCCCATTTTATGAATGAGGAAACTGAAGTTTATAGAAGTGAAGTCACTCAGATAGTCAGTGTTCAAGACAAGATCCAAAACTGAGTAGGATGGAAAGAACCCCCTCTATTACCATCAGCTATAATAGCTGGAATTAAAAGAGTACCCAGTATATTCTCTGAAAATATGAAATGCAACTGCTATCTTTATATGAAAGACAACCAACAAACAAACCAATTCATGCTATTCACTATACCCTAGAGTATCAAGAAGGAAGATACTCTCTGTAAGTCCAGCCTTAGGAGAAACCAGAAGAAAGCAAATCACAAAAGTTAACAAAGCTGGACCTAATCCCTGTTCTCAGGGAACAAACAGGGATTTGTATGTGAATAGGGCCTGAAACTTGGACACTAGCAATAGAACAGGGATAACAGAAATCCATCCCAGTTGTCCCTTGAGCTATCCCTTGAGATCAAGCGATGGCGTCTCGAGAGGCTCCAGTATTCCACGCAGGGCCTCTGGAAGGGAAACCCAGCAGGTCATATCAGATTTTCCTTGAATTATTTCATTTAGTAATTAGCCATCATCCTATGGAGCTAGAATGGGGCGAGGTAGAATAGACCAGGGCACATCACTGAGGCTGGGTCTGATGGAAAGTCCTGGGGCAGAACAGAAACAGTTCAGTGAAAGCAGTTCCAGGGTGGAGGCAGTTCCAGGGTGGAGGGCAGCCCCTGGACAGCAAGAAGGCTCCCCCTGAGCAGTGGGGTATAAAGCTCAAGAAAGAAGTCCTGAGTAGGAAGATGGAAGTTAAATTCACTAGAGCTCATCTGAGGGGGCAGCAGCGATGGTGAGCATCTGGAGAAGCATCTTTTTTTTTTTTTTTGGTCACCCCACGCAGCTTGAGGGATCTTAGTTCCCCAACGAGGGCCACGGCAGTCAAAGCATCAAGTCCTAACCACTGGACTGCCAGGGAACTCCCTGGAGAAGCATCTTTTTAAAGGCTCCCATCTGTGCTTTCAGTTGAGTTTTGGTGGTGACAGGGTGTATGTGTGCATGTGTGCATGCGTGTGTGTGTGTGTGTGTGTGTGTGTGTGTGTGTAGGTAAAAATTTCTTTTAAAGGCTATTTTGTTGGAGTCTTTCCTTTCCCTTCCATTACCTCCACGGTGGGTGTGTTGGGGAACTTATACTGGAAGAGCCTTTTGAGAGCTGCGCTTTGTGGGAATGTTCTTGGCAAGCTCTGACATAGACATGGTCACAACTGATGATCCTCCAAGGAATCTGAGTGTTTCATCTGTTCCAGGGGGATTTGGTGACTTAACAGAGACCTCTATATGAAGGAGCGATGCATATACACGTGAGGGAGGGGGTCTGGGAAACATTTGGGAATGGTTTTCCTCTGGTCCATCCTTGTCTCCCTGGGTTTCTCATTTCCCTGACCATTGTCCTGCTGCCCCTGTCTGGTGGTGGCATCTTTTGTGGTTTATTTTTATTTTGCCCTTTCCTGAGCCCTAGCTGATTGAAGACACTGCTGCAGTCATTTTCAACACACCCACTCTGCTACCTGTCCAATCTGCCACAGGCTTATCCCTGAGGGGACCTATAAATGGGGCTTTTACAGCTTCTGATTCAGAGCAGAGGTGGATGCTGGCAGGGGACCGGCAGCCTTTGAGATGAAAGTTGAGCTGACACTGGCTGGTTTCATACAGTCTGGAGAACAGGAGGGAGGAGGACAGCTGTCTCTGGTACATGGCCCTGAAGGGGACAAATGAGCTGAGGCCACTGCGCAGTCTGTGGGGAGAGAAAAGGTGGGGGTGGTGAAGACGATCTTCTCGCCAACCCATGACCTGTAGGGCTGCCTGTAATCAGCTTCCACATCCACCCCTTCTTCTTAGAGAATGTAGAAAGTAATGTATGGATACGAGCTGACCACACATGTAATTCACGCCTATGTTTTGAGAATTTGTTTGTTTATTTAACAAACATACATAGCATTGACTACATTCCAGGCACTATCTTAAGGGCTTTACAAATATTATCTCACTTAATTCATTATAACCATAGGAAGTAGGTACCAATATCATCTTCACTCTGCAGATTAGGAAATAGCAGCACAGGTTAATTACCTTGCCCAAGATCCCACCCTTAGTACGTTCAGAGCCAGATGCAAATGCCCCAGAATTGTGCACCTTGCTGTGCTAGCCTCTTTGCTAGCATGTTAATAAGAAAATGAATGAAGTGCCTAGCACTATATAATACCATGTAAGAATAACAATTGTTTTTATGGTTGTTATTAGCTAGTGGTTTACTCCTATAATGCTTGCAGATGGCTTAAAGATCTGTGAAGAAACAGTTCCTGCGTGGGAAGCATCAGTTCAAATCCTGGTTCTACTACTTGTTAGCTGTGAGATATTGTCCACGTTCCTTAATCTCTCTATGCCTCCGATTCTTAATATTTAATGTGGAGATGATAATAGTCTTTACCTCATTGGTTTGTTGGGATTATTAAATAAGGTAATGTTTGTACAACACTTAGCAAAATGCCTGGTACAAAGTAAGTGCTCAGTAAATATTGTTGTTCACTTTACGACCTGTTGCCATTGAATTAAATCGCTTTTAATCCTTTGGAGTTTCTTTTCATTTTGCCAATTAGCCACTTATTTTCAGGGACTTCCTGGTAATACTGCCTTACATTCATTTATGGAAACATAAATATGTTTCAAGCCTTCAAGTGAGTTATTCCATTTAATTTTGAGGTTGATGGGGCAGGTATAATCTCCTTGTTAAGAATATGGAAAATGAGGCCAGAGAGATGAAATGACCAGGTCAAGTCTACATAGATATGACCAGTGATGATAGATTTTTGACTAACATTGTAATACTGTTTGAACCATGTCTGCACATGCACAAGCACACACGCATGCACACACACTCACATACACACACACACTCCCTTTCCCTTGGGCTCCCTAATCCTGTGTTACCTAACCCAAGCTCTTGAATTTCTTGCTATCTACATTAACAAAGACTCATTTTCTCTGCATGATTCTTAGAGTGATGAAGTAACCTTCTGCAGACTGCTTCTTCCTTCTCCCTTTACCTCTCCAACTCACATTTAATGCTTTGGGGGCTCACTAAAGCTTGCTTCCAGGACTGAAAGCCAGATCATCTCCTATTTCCAATTTTCAGAGAGCATGAAAAAGGCAACAGATAGGACTAAAGACCGCTGTATCCATGAACATTGTTTGTCTGTCAAGGCTGAGCCTAAAATATGGACCTCAGATCTAATGTTTTAGGCAATGAATTTAGCTTAAACACAGAGGGTGGCCTTTTACTTTTGGAGCTAAAGAGAAGAGGCTTGACGTCTGATGAGTCTGGATAGGGCTGGTTGGAGAGTGACTGGATAGGCTGGGCTTGGCCTTGTGCTGCATGGAAAGCTCTGCCTGGGGCTCAGGCCTTGAGATCCAGCCAAGAACTTCTGGATGTGGGGGAAGAGAGGCTTTAGTAGGTGGGGGTGGGTGGGTGCTCCTGTAGTTTCTAGGAGGGCAGCTGGTGTTCCCTTGCACATGATTACAAGTCAGGTTTTATATTTTTGGCCATGGGACGTTTTCTTAAACTTTCCACAGCTATGCAGTTGCTGCCTGGAGAGGAGGTGCTATAAGGATGTCACCATGTACACTTGTCACCAAGTCTAATGTTGTTGTCTTCTGCCCCTCCATCTAGACCTTGACCTCTCATGCTCTCCTCCCCCACTTTCTGACCAGGGCCTTCCCCCCAGTACAAATCTCCTTCTACCCCCAAACTCGAATAACTGCTGTTTCTCTAGATCTGGCTTTGTGTTTGCTGACCTGGTAAACAAATTCTCATAAGGCTCTGAGGTGTCAGTGATTGTGGGTTTGTATGTTGCCCCCTTCATGTTAATCAGAGCTTTCTGGAAGCAAAACCTTCACCTGAAAGATTGAACCTAATGATGAGATTTCAGGCACTGGTGTGCAGACCAGGACGGCTCTCAAATTACACTACCCAGAATGCTCACTCTTCTGCCCCCCCACCCCCAACAATAAGACCAACCCAGAATCTTTATGTAAACAGACACATAAGCTCTTTTGATGAAAATCCTGGAGAGGTGGTGAAGTGTGGTGGTTAAGATTAAGGCTCAGGAAAGTGGAAATGCATCACACCCTCATTTATGTTTTCCAACCCATCCTGTCCTGGTATGTGTGAACACACACACACATACACACTCTGTTCTCTTACCTTCCTGCTTCCTTAGACTTGACCCAGCAGTCAGCGAGGGGGACTTCTTAGCACAGGGGGAGGAAAATTTCCTGGTGAAACTCACTGGCAATGAAAAATGTTTGGTCACAGCCGCACAGCCCCATGGCTGGTCTGCCGCTGAGGGGACACCTGAATAAGACTTAGTTGTGGTTTAGAGTTCCCTCTAGCCCTGAGATTCTGTGAACTTTTCTCCCTCCCACCTTCCTTCAACAACTGGCCCTCCTGGGTGATTTTGGCAATGGCATGTGGGACGCAGATGCTACCATCCCTCACCCCTTCCTTTCAGTACTTTCTGTGAGAGGAAGTCTAGGATGAAGAGCCACCTCCGCAGTGAGTAGTTTGGGAGTAGCAAGGAGTATTCCTTGCACATGTAAACCCTGATTTGAAAAGATATCCTCACGATGAAAGTCACTGCATGGGGGTATTCTTAAGGATGACTCTCATTTTTCTGGGTGACAGGTGGGAAGGTACACCCAGGACTCAGTAGTGACCTTTCTGTGTGATGGAGTGGACAGAAATTGTGCATTCTCCTGAGGCTGTAACTGTAATGTTTGTCTCATAAAAGCCGGGAGGAATGGAAGATTGTGGGGGGGAGGATTACCAACCATAAGCAGCAGGAGGTGATCTGTTCAGAGGTCATGGAGGACGACTGTCCACATACAGTGGACAGGAAAACCATGCCCCAGATGGTAGCATAAATATTCAATTACACATCAGATCCTTGGCAGAGGACATTTGAGTCTTTTCTTCCTACCCCAGGCAACAGAACCTTCCCTCTGCATGTCCATAAACAGGATGTAAAGCCAGGTACAGGGCCCCAAAGGAGAAGCAACTAGGCTTAGTAACAGAAAGACCTAACCATGTAGGTCATAGAGATGAGAATTTTAGGTCTAGCCCGCTTTTAACCGCCTGTGTAACCTTGGGCTAGTCTCAAGACTTTCTTTCTTCATCTGAAGAATTATGTTATAATTTCTACTTTGGAGGGATATAGTGAGGGCTAGATGAGTGTCATAGGTTGAATTCTGCAGAAACAGAGCCTGAGATGAGGATTCTATGCATGTAATTTATTAAGGCAGTGCCCCCAGGGAGACCAGTAAGGCAGTGGTGAAGCAAGAGAGGGATGGGAAAGAAACTAAGCAAGGCAAAGCCCAGTGTCATTCTGACTGCAGGGAGCTCTGGAGAGTAAATTATACCAAAGAGTTGATGCAACTTGAAGGGAGTTGGGCTTTCCTGTTCCAGCCAGTCATTGGCCAAGGGCCTTGGGGTAGAGGATGGCAGTGAATGTAAACTCCCAGGCGTTTCCAGTTCTCTGTGTCTGAAGGGTGGCTTCAGGTTTGGTATGGGCTGTTAGAAGCCAAAGGACACTGAAGCTGGGAAAGGCGTTCATAGGAAAAGTAGAAGGAATAAGAGGGCTCTTGGGCAGAAAAATGAGAGTATCTGCTACAATGGGAAAACATCCTCATTGGTCAGGGATTCATCAGAGATTACCCAAAGTATAAGGATCTGCTCTCAACCAGGAGTGGAATGCCAGCTCATTCTCCCAGACGTCTAGAGAGAGAGTATGATGTCCAGCTATCTGCAAGTGATCTAATACTGAAAGCCACAACAAGCAAAGGAACATTTAGAGGAGGTTGTGTAAGGGAACCACCATTCCTCTCCTCCATTAGGTACTTCGTACTCTGTCCTCATACAGGGCAGAGAACAGAAATACTGACTCGGTTATATTAGCTTAGGCCCTCCTAGAACCACCTTCACTGTGTAGTAGGTCAATGCTTGTAAAGCCCACCAACCAAAGAACTCCAGGAACACACTAGTCATTGTTGAGCTCATTGCAGAAAAAAAAAAAAAAAAAAAAACATGTACCAGAGGAATCGCGGAATGTCTTGGAAAGGGGGAGCGGCCAGGGACCTCTGACTGAATTTGGGTTTACTCCAAGTGATTTCCAAGAGAAATTAGGGAAGAAGGGGGCATTCTAGATTGGACAATTTCAAGAGCAGGAGCAATTCAATGTTTTGGCATCTTAATAGTTTTCATACAGGACAAACAAACTATAGAAATGATCCCTGAAAGTATTGTTTTCATATAGGATAAGCAAGACTGGAATTGTCACTGGTAAAGGAACAGCAGTCACTCATGTTAGTCAGAGAAGGAGGATGTTTAGTCATTTTTTGTGATTACCAAGTGGCTTTATCTTTATCTTGTTCCAAATATGATCATGGGGTGGCCTTGTCCCAGCACTGTTTATACGAGTTGAGACCTGGCTGCCAGCAGGTCCGTTTCTCACTTTCTCTGCTTGTCAGCAGGATGTATTTCATTTTCTCAATGACACACCCTTTCTTTCTCACAAAAGCTAAAAGAAACAACCCTACTAAATCTGCTCCTGCAGCAGCAGTACAAATTCTAAGGAGCATGCCAGCCCTTGCCCCACCTGGGATATGCCACAAAACCCCCATGGGAATTTCATTCAGAATTTAACACCAAGAAAAATGATTCCACTTGAGACATGATAGACTTTCTTCATCATGATAGTAAGGTCTAGGCAATCCATCTTACATTTTTTTTTTCTTTCAGCTTTTAGGATTCTCAGAGCCAAATGTGAGACTCCTTTAGACATTGACCTTTATGTTTAGCACATTTGCACTCACTTTTCACCCTAATCTGAATTTTCTATTTCCATTTTACTATTTTTTTCCTGGTATTGTTAGCTTCTTCAGATAAAAGTGGGGAAGAAATGAAGTCCAACTTTGAGCCATGTTGCACAGCTTGAAGCTAATACAAAATTAGAACTTGCACCAGTTCCCAGTTATTTTACGGATGTAATCTGTCTCTTATAATTTAAGGGAAGAGCATCTATCATTTCCTTCTTCAATTTCCTTCCTCCCCATAACATAGTATACAGAAATGGGAGATAGATGTTATCTGGAAACTCTTTGCGATGGGATTCTTGCAGTCAGACAGTAGAGGTCACCATGGAGCTGTGCGTGATGGAGCTCACAGACTAGGAAACTTAGCCGAGTGGGTCTGAAATGATAGAAGACTTAACTATTCGATTCAGATGTGTATTCTTTTTGCTCTGGTCATTCAACAGACAGCACTCTGCAGTGGTTGGCTTCGATGTCACTTTGGTAATATAATTGTTTAGAGGAGAGAAGGTGGCTTTTATATATTGTTTACCAAAAAAATTCCATTTTAAGCACTAAGGAACTCTGAAAAAAATGGTTACAAAATGTGTTTACTTAAATATTGTGAAATGAGGATGGAAATTCGCAGTGCAGGGTGTTTGTCATCTGCTCATGACTAGCAGATGTCCGCCTCCCCCTCCTCCTTTGCAAGCTCAATGACTCACATCTTACAGGGTGTGCAAATTGAAATTTCGAAACTCTCCAGAGTAGAGGTGGCAGTGCCATAACTTGATGCAGGAGAAGTGTGCCAGCCAGATGACTTTGCCAGCCAGCATGCTGCCAAAGACTTCACAAAATGTCTCTCTTATTGGAAAGAAAAGCGTTTGGATGTCTCTCTGCACGTGTTCGATGCGCCATTTCTGAAAGGATACAAGGTATGCTTCAGGCTGTGGGTGAACCTGTGTGTATGAAAGGGAGCAGGTAGTCTGCCAGCCCAGAGCTGGGTAGTAATTGCTCCTACCAAGGTGAATCATGCAAGATAGACTCACCTGTTTTGGCTTGTCAGCTCTAAGATGGTGGCAAGTCAGCCTTCAGCCATCGATAGAACAAAGTCTGAGCTATTATCACATGCTCCAAAAATAGGAGGTTATAGTTTAGAAAGATATGTCATCTAAGTTCAAAGTTTTTTTTTCTCTTTTGTTTAATTAAGAGGAACTCTGAGTCTGCTGCTTAACCAAAAAATGAGGGCTGTATTTTAGGCAGTTCTATTTGTTTAAAAAAATAGAGTCCTGCGAGCCAGGAGGACTAACAGCAAAATTGACTTTTACCTGCAGATCTCACTTCCCTTCATGTGGTAACTAGCTACCAAAGATGCCCCCCTGAAAGTAACTGCACCTCCTGGTATTCACACCTTTGTGTGGTCCCTTCCTTTTAAAGCCAAAGAAAGCCGTGCAGCTTCCACTTGGGTCTCCTGGAACACTCACTCTGGGAGAAGACAGCTGTCACGTAAGAAGCCTGACTACCCTGAGATCATTTTGCTTTGAGGAAGCTCAAGCTGCCACCTGAAGAGGCTGTGTGGAGAGAGAAATGCCTGATAAGCCCCTAGCTGTTTCAGGCATCTCAGCTGATAAGCCAGACATGTGACTAAGGAAGCCATCTTGGACATCTAGCTGAGGTGAGGCTTCTGATGACTCCATCCATCTGACTGTAACCACCTGAGAGAATGCAACGTCACCTAACTGAGCTCAGTCAACCTATAGGACCAAGAGAGATAATAATAATTTTTTTAAACTACTATATTTTAGTGTAGTTTGTTACACAGCAATAGATATAACCCAAACACTTCAGATTGAGAGAGATTGAGAGAGAGAGAGAGAGAGAGAGAGAGAGAGAAAGTTGAACATGAAATGCAATTGCACTAACCTGACACCCTTCTTTTTTTTCTCACCCCAGATAGTGTCTATGAGCAAATCTCATAATCTCTATTTTATTTTTTTCTTTTTCACTTTTCAGATTTTTTAAAGTTTTTAAAATTGAAGTATAGCTAATTTAGAATGTTTTGTTAGTTTCAGGAGTACAGCAATGTGATTCAGTTATATAGGTTGTTGGAAGCACTTTTGATAAGGCCTGAACCTCCAATATTTTCTAAGGGAACTTAGACACTAGTGATGTGATGAACATGCAAGTGAAGACAGAAACAGAATGGCCTTAGGGGCTGCATCAGTTGGGGACATACTCTATGGAGCTATGAAGTAGGAGAGAACCTGGAAGTCATTCAATGCAACAGTAGAATTGTCAGCCCTTGGGGCCCCCTTTCTTTGTTCACTATTGAGTACCTAGACATCTAAAATGTGTAAATAACTGGAAATGGACAAAAATGTCCAGACAGGTTATTTCGAGTAATGAAGAGATGATGTTATCAAAGAAGATTAAAGGTTCTAAATTAGGGGAGCCTAGCTGAACAATGGTTAAGGAATGGCAGCATATGAGGATGTCAGTGCCAAAGAGAAAGGTGTATCTTAGTCACTTGCAGCTTTGGGTTAGAGCCTATGAGGGAGGAGGAAGAAGGGGGACAGAGAGTAATGGAGTCAAGACGAAGAGACAGGCTTAGGATGTATAAATAGTAGGATTTTTAGGTTAAAATCTCTTCAGTCAACCACAGCCATTGCAATTTAAGCAGGCAAATTTTGATATAGCAGAAAAAGTACCAACATGCCTATCGGGAGGTCTTTGTCCTGCTACCAACAGGCAGTATAGACTTGGCAAGTACCTTGCCTTCTCTGGGTCTCAGGAAGGCATGTTGTAACTTATAAAAGACTCTACACAGTATTATATCAATTATAATAAAATGAGCAGTAGCACTTTATGCAATCTAAGCTCCTTTTCAACTATAAAAACCTTATGGTTCTAAACTGTAGAAATAGGAGACAGTTTTAGAATTTAAAAATTAAGTAATTAGGCTTATAGGCTGGAGATACGTATAAAAAGCTTTGATTGAGATTTTGTGTAATACATAATGGAAAATGTTTAGGTAAGGGTAAGGATCTTTATTTTATTTCTTTTTTTTTTTTTTTTTTTTTTGCGGTACGCGGGCCTCTCACTGTTGTGGCCTCTCCCGTTGTGGAGCACAGGCTCCGGACGCGCAGGCTCAGCGGCCATGGCTCACGGGACCAGCCGCTCCGCGGCATGTGGCATCTTCGCGGACCGGGGCACGAACCCGTGTCCCCTGCATCGGCAGGCGGACTCTCAACCACTGCGCCACCAGGGAAGCCCCTTTATTTTATTTCTTGATATATCCCAAGTACCTAGAACAACGCCAACATGTAGCAGATGCTAATAAACATATTTGTGGATTGACTGAATGAGCTATTCCTGGGAAATCAGGGACAAAAATGGCCTAAAAAGCAGACACATCAACTATAAGTCTGTCCTTATCTCTTATTTTTATGAAATTTTCTCACTTAGTTCTATTGCTTGGCAAACACTGATATACAAATTTCTAAACAATATTTAGTCTTGCTTCTCTTCTTTATTTTAAAGATAAATAGGGAGGCATGTATTTTTCCAACTAATGTTAACTCACTAGTTTATAATTTTTTTATTTTTACATTTTTAATTAAGAAAAATCTCAAGCACATAAACAGAATACCCACCACCCAGATTCAGCAATTATCAACATTCTATGATTTTAATTTATACCTCCATCATTTCTTACTGCCACTGGAGTATATGTGATTATTTTTTAAAATAGATTTTCCTCCATCTAATAAAACAAAACTTAGCATTCTAGTTATCTTGTCCTAGTGTGCTCATTTATAGGTGTTTTAATTTCCCAATTTTTTAGTATATTACTGAGTTGCATAGAGCTTCTTTAGGGTGCTATTTCTTCTGACTCTGGATTAAGTAAAATTGCAACCATTTTAGAAAAGCTCTCTGTGGATGAGCCCCCTTGTACATAGGGTTTCAGAGTTGTTCTGTTTAGAAAGGGATCCATATCAGTCAGATGTCTTGGTTACAAACATTAGAACTCACCATAGCTGGTTCAGCAGAAAACATATCTAACAGATTTGAGAAGGCTCAATAGACCCTCGGAGAGGATTAGAGACCCAGGCTTGAAGATACATGGGCAGGAACAACACTCAAATGGCACTTCAGGATGGGGATCCAGAAAGGGATCCATCATTGCTGTCACTGGGCACAGACACCACAGATTGCCCCATTGATCCTGGGCAATGGAAGCTGAACTGCTGTCATCGTTGTCCCTGAAAGCCATTGCCTCTGCCATCACCTTCAGAGAATGGTCTCCACCGTGTCTGCTTCCTCATGTTTGTCTCTTTTAAACTGAAATCTCATTAAGTGCACTTCATTGGCTGAGTCTACTCATTGGCTGAAGTGTTTATGCCCTAGCTTCCAGGAAGGCTGGACGAGTGAGTTTCTGGATTCTAGGTTTGGAAAACCAGACTCATAAGGTGGGCCATTCCCCAAATTTAGATGTTCAAATGTTCTGGATGGCCACAAATTATGACATGTGTTTATTAAAGTATCTTTAAATCCAAAATGGTCTTTGAAGGAATTCCTAGACCGTATGAAAGGGATAATACAGTTGATTGACCTACATGCAAGAAACAATGTGTTCATTTCTTCTCGGAGAGGGGAGGGATCCTTATTCTTTTAGCTTTAAAAAAGCCTACATGGGAAAAGAATCTACAAAAGAGGGGATATATGTATATGTATAACTGATTTACTTTGCTGTACACCTGAAACTAACACAACATTGTATATCAACTATACTCCAATAAAAAATTGTTTTTAAAAAGCCATATGCACTATCTTCTCTTGCTTTAATATCTTCTCTCTTCTGAATTCTCTCCAAAATCTTCAAACCTCTCAGCATTTCCTCCTCTTCACAGCTTGCCCCACTGTACCACCGTAGAGTTTTTCTAAGATGGTTTGTATTCTAAGCCATTCTTTGACAGAATATTTTCTTTGCAATTTTCTTTCATTTAAAAATTGCTTTCTAAAGCATATATGCTTCCTTTATAAGGAACAATACATCTCAAGAGCTATAAAAAGACAATGTTAACTCACATACACTAACTCACTCCCCAGGAATTTTACAATTACAGGCATGTTGAGATACTTTCTCTAAGTGAATGTAGTAAACCATCTACTTTCTATTTTAGAAAAAAAGAAAGAAAAAAGGCAGACCAAGGAGGTAAGATATTCACTCTTATAGACTTATGAAGATGCTGCAAACCATTTATAATTCATCTCAAACCTCTTTAATTTGACCTACATCATCCATCATGTCCCTTTCTGTTACTTGCTGGAAGATCATACTCGCTCTTTCAAATGAAATTTCGATAATAATTTTCCTTTAAAATGACAAAAAGAGCTTTACATTAGGTAAAGAAATACTGAAATGTGTTTATTATACATTATCCAGAATAATAAAATAAATATACCAAAATATCACTCTAGAAAATGATTTTGTGTATCAAATAACTTATACTAGCCTTCCCTGAGGGATATAAACCATGAAGCTAGCACAAAAACATCTCTCTCCATAGTTAATTTTCTTCTCTGTATCACTAAAATACCAAACTCAGCTACTTACATAATAATCACTAGTATAGTCATTTTAAATGTTTGAAGCATTTAAATTGTCCTCTCTTCCTTTAAGAAATATAATTTAATAGGCAATTCAGTGAAAATATACTACGCAAATGTTTGATGGCTTGAACTAAAATCAGCCTTTAGGCAAAGCTTGTTTTATACTGTTTAGATTTTTGAGGGGTCGCGTTCTTTTTTGTTTTGTATTTCATCATAGAATGCAAATGAAACATTTAAGAGATTGAGGCCAAACTGAATGTCAATGTGAAATATGAATAAGGTCAACTTTATTCTGATTAATCAGCTTCTGGACTTGACTAAAACACAGAGTTTCATGATGGAAAGGGTTTGAATATTTTGCAGTCTTTGTTACTAGTTTGAGGGAAAAAAGTATTAAAATATTATTCCCTTCCATAAAAATGTTAAATGCTTACTCTGAAACAAAGAAAAAATGAGATTTACAACCTCCAATAAGCACTGACAGAGGTAGGAAAGAAAAAAAGCAAGAATAATTTAAAATAAAGTTTGTATTAGTTTTCTATTGCTGTGGAACAAACCACCACAGATTTAGAAATTTAAAACAATATGCATTTATTATCTTACAGCTTCCATAAGTCAGGAGTCTGGTCACTACTCATCTGAGTCCTCTGCTCAGGGTCTCACAAGGCTACAATCAAGGTGTCAGCCAGGCTGTGTTGTCATTAGAGGCTTGACTGCGGAAGGACATCCTTCCAGGTTCCCTTAGGTTGTTGGAAGCAGTTATTTCCTTGTGACTGCAGAACTCATGGCAGCTTTCTTTTTCAAGCAAAAGAAAGGAGAGTGAAGAGCTAGTCTGCTCAGAGGCTTCTATATAAATTGGAAAGTAATCGCAGGAAAGAGAGCTCATTATCTTTGCAATATTCTGTGGGTTAGAAGCAAGTCACCAGTTCTGCCTGCACTCAAGGGGAGGTGATTATACAGAGTGTGAACATGGGGCCATCTGAACATCATAAGAATTGTCTCGCCCACCATTTGAAACACAATTTAAACAAACGCCAATGAAATCCAAGGCAGACAGTTTACCAGAGGCAGTGCGTTTGATTCATATATTTGTTAGTATTTAACTATAAGATTAGTAACCACAAGACTCCCAGGTATTTCAAGGATTTAAAGGTAACCTGTTGAAAGACTCTTTTGGCTATGCAAAACCTAGCAGAGTACATTGCCCTGCTGTGGCCTTAGCCAGTTTTCAGCTTTGACCACAGACGAGCTTCACGAGTCCACCCTGTCCACGGTGTACAGGGTCATATATAAGCATAGCAAGCACAGGCAATCGTGTCTGTGGCACCACGGATGAATTACCCCTACTCAAGTGAATAGGCATGGAGACCCTCGAGGGACCACAGGGTCTGGTTCAGCCACTGTGAGCACAGTCTTCCTTGAATGTCAGCAGTGAGTTTAGTCATCTCATGAGGAGAATCAAACAGAAGTGAGGTTAAACACCCTTCAGGTGAGAAAAAAATAATATGGTAAGTAGTAAAATATGGAAATGAAGGGCTACAGTTTCTCTTTTGAAAGCATACTTCGCTACAGTTCTTAAATTCAAATGCTGTAGCCTGTATGCATTCTCTTTAGCATGTGTTCATGTACATAAACAGGATTATGGACCCAAACTAATGTGGGAACTGAGGATAATATACACGTTATATATTTTCCACCTTGTGGAAAGAAGAAATAAACTATACTCCTGTGTTAGTTTGGATTCTCTGAGAAGCAGATGCTGAAACAAATTTAGGATGGCAAAAGGTTTACTGGGGAGTAATATCCATGAGGAAACAGGATTTGGAAAGGAATGTTGCATCTGCCACAACTCCATATGGCCCACGGAGGTCACAGATCTGACCTTCAGTTAAAAAAATCAAGAATCTCTATGGCTTTCTAGTATCTGGCCCCTGTTTACAACAAGGAGGACTATTTCACAGAACCTCAGGGGCTGAGGCAAATTCTCAGAGGTTGTCCATCTCAATTCTTCATCTTTAGACAGGGATGCATTGAATCATCCTGATGGTGGGGGACTATCCCATCTTTGAAAAGGCCCAGGTAGGTTGTTCTACAAATCTCTTGCTCAGCTAGTTCACTAAAAGGTTGTAGACATTTGAAAATTTCTAACTAAATCCACCAGATCTATCTCAGGTTAGGAGCAGGGCAGTATTTTCTGGTGGTTCCTTTTCTTTTGCTAGTCCTTCACATGTCAGGATTCACTATTATCCTCTTCTTATTCTAAACACTTCTCCAAGGAGAACTCATCCACTACCATGGCTTCAACTTTTACCTGTATAGTAGTGGTTCTCAACTAGGGGCTATTTTGCTTTTCAGGGGACTTCTGGCAATGTCTGAAGAAATTTTTGTTGCTATAATTGGGGAGATGCTACTGGTATTTAGAGGATAGAGATAACGGATGCTGTTAAATATCCTACAGTCCCCCACAACAAAGAATCATCCAGCAGAAATTCTCAACAGTGCCAAGGTTGACAAACCCTGCTGTATAGAGACAACTCCCATTCCAGATCTCCTACCCAGTTTTCACTCGCAAGCTCTACATGGCAAGATGAGGAATCTTTGACTTATTTTCTAAATAAAGTTAAAAGCAAGGCCGTCAGATAAAGAGGTGCAGGGGAGCAGAACTGACTAACCTCTCCATTAGATATAGGAGGCGGTCACAGTGCCCGCCTGGGCCCACAATACTTTTAGGGGCCCACGAAAATGTTTTAATTTTAATTTCCTTTGAAATCAGAAGGAAACAAATGACTATGGCAACGATGAATATATAATAATGAATCAACCTGGGACTGTATTTGTCTTTATTCCAACTCAGTGGTAAAACATAATTTTTAGGTTTATTTTTTTAATAGAGGAAGAGTCTCATGAAGGCAAGAGTGTCTATGGGTCACAAAAATCATAATACAGTCCTTTTAGGGAGGAGAAGGAGGTGTAGGAAATGTGAAAAGTGGGTAAAGTGTGAAACATCCTTGTGGGCAGTGGGAAAACAGCTTTAGGGAAAAAAAAACAGCTTTAGAGTTTTGATAAGACTGCTGGGTGTTATTACATGTGCACTTGGGGTTGGTATTCACCAATTTATAGGCATACTAACCAGTGCTGTAATTCTCTAGTAAAGCTCAGCTGCATGGACATGGCACAAAGCAGGCAAGTGTTTGGGATTTTCTAGCACTGGCCACTTGGAGTAAGGGAGAGAGAAGTAAAGGAGATCAGAGAATTTGCAAAAGAATTTATATAATTATGAACTGAGGGGCTAAACTGAACAAAGAGTGAATAACAGAATGGAGCCTTTGGAACGAGATGGAAAAGTCAATGAATTAGAGATTCCAATCAGGTTGAAAAAAATTAACACATGTGTTCTGATTTGTGAGATTTTGGGAAGCCAGCATGTGTCCAAATATCTACTGCAGCATACGTCAAGAGCTAAAATAATTGACCATATAGATTACTCTGGGAGTTGCCAGAGTCATTTTGTCAATTTGTCAAACTTGCCAATTTCTCAGTTAAAATGCAGACATTATTAAGAAAGGAAAAAACTATATTCTTTTAGGTTAGCACCTTAGGTTATAGCTAGTTGTGATTAAGATCCAATAGGGAATAGGACCTTGAATGTGGGCCTAGGAAGCGGGCCAATTCAAACAAAGATCTATTTGCCAAAAATCAATTCAACTTGTAGAATGGCCAACACGACAAATTGCCAACTGCAGTATAATTGATTCACCAAAAAAATATTTCTGTTTACTAGTATAAAATTTGTAGCAATCTGTGTCGAATGAGACAGTTCACCAGCCACTGAAGATTTTCTAAAGTTTAATTTCAGTTAATATAGTTTAGCTTGGGTTTCACTTTTAATTTGCTGCAGCCATTTTACCACAGACATTTTACAGTAGATTTGTCAGTCTAACTCAGTTGAACCTCATTTTCTTGGGCGATTCCCATTTCAGAAATTGAGCACTTTTCATCTGCTTATTGGGAGACAGTTTTCCAAGGCTCTCTCATGTTTCTGTACATCTTGTAAGCAAGATAACCATCTTGTAAGACAAGACTGTCTTTGTTCTGGACTGTCTTTTCAAGGTTATTTGTATAGTGAACGGTGTTTCCCTCCTAAGCAAAGGGCAAGAATGTTTACTTTCCATTTCAAAAGATTTGGGTTCCTAAGCTCAGAATTCTTCTCCTGTACTACAACCCACTGCCTGTGTGTGGGTATCACCTGGCCCTCTACCCATCACCTTGTGGGAATTGGGGCTCCAGGAACCTGCTCAAAAATGCTGATAATCTAGCTGCCGCTGTTTCTTTGAGTAATAAATTGCACTTCACTTCTGACCTAGGAATCTTGTGTCTTATACTGGCACCCATGAAACTGTGTCAGACTAAGTTTTTAGATTACGAGTGGAGTGAAATCTCAGACACTTCCTAGCTCTTGACATTGCCCAAAACACATACAAAATATTCATTTTTATCAAGCTAGTTTAAAAAGTCTGAATTAAAATAATTACAAAATACTAGGACCTGAATTTAAAATACGTTGGATGAGCAAATCCCTCTACCTTGGTTCTGAAATCCTTGGTATTTGAGATATGAGCAACAGTTTTAATTTGAAATACACAAGTAATTCTCAATTTAAAAGGTCATATATACGAAGTATTGAAAAATCTAGAATTCATTAAACTCTAGCTATCCATGATGAAAGGGAGGGGCAAAACAGCTGCAGAAAAACTAAAACTAGATTCAATGATATCTTTATATCAGTAACCTAAACTGCACAAAAATCTCCAAAAGCTGCTACAACCATCCCAGCCAATTTGAACTGCTATAAATGTTGTAAATGGTTAAATGAATCCGATTTTTTAATAATTTGGAAAATTCCTTATTCACTGACTTGACCTAGGGGGAAAGGGAGGGGTCAGAGAACTTGGGGAGGTATGGGAGGCACCAAGGCAGATGTCCCCAACTGCATGGTTTAATCAAGAACACTAGCCTGTGGCCAAGGGAATTTTCATAGACAGATGAGAACTAGCCTCACTTGGCCTTTCTACCTGGAAGTTGGTACAAAATAACTGTTGCATCCAATTAAAACAATCACATCTAGTAGAGGCTCTAGTGATTAAGAGCTGACATTTTGCTGATCTGGGTTCAAGACCTGGCTTTTACAATTTTGCCTAATCTCTTGGAGCCTCAATTTCTACATCTTAAAAGCAGAGATAAGCATAACACTTGTTTCTCAAGGGTGTTGTGAGGATTAATTGAAATATGCATTTAAATTGCTTAGCATGAGAGCTGCCACACAGCAAGTGCTTAATAGCCTTAGTGTGAGATATTAGTAAAAATTAATTTTTTTGAATTGGAATTTCAAAGCATTTTTATCAAATATACTTATTTCTTTGCTTACTTTTGTGTTTTGGTAACTTTTTCTTTCAACATTTGGGGGAGAAAGGCACAAAGATTTAACACTTTCCAAAGGGCTAGATTAATATTGGGTGAGATTGATGTGTTTTAGAGAATGCAAATACTGCATACCACTTTAGATTCACGACAAATGTGGTATTTTTAATCCATTTGCACTTAATTAATAAAGATATGGTGTTCTAAAAAGTATTTCATGTTCAAGCAGTTGTTTACCTCCTACTTTCTTTATAAGTTACCCTTTCCTTTTGGAGGCTTACTTTTGGAAGTTGAGTGATATGGCAATTAATGTTTACCTAAAATAAGTCCACTTTCCTTTAAATACTTAGTGGTGCAGAGCCAGGTAAATAACGTGACTCAGTATCCCTAGAGGTAGAATTGTTGTCTTTATTGTCATTATTGTCAAATAGACAACTTTTAGAAGGGAGAAGATTACCCTCAGGTGAATCCTGCTACCTTCTCCCAGCTGGAAATTGGTGAGAATTGGGGCAAGTCTGGGTACTGCTATTATTTCAATTACTACTGTTACTGGGTACAATTTATTGAGCGCCTGCTATGTGATAGGCACCTAACTTACATTTACTTATAATTAAGTTCTTGTAACAACCTTATAATGTAAGCATTATTATTGTACTACCTTTTTGCTGGTGAGGAAGCAGGCTTAGAGTTTAAGGAATTTGCTCAAAATTATCCAACTTATAAGTGACAGAGCAAGATGTTGAACATTGAACCCTAAGTCCATCACTCTGTGCTTCAATTGGGCCTGAAAAAACTTTGGTCCCAGATCATCAGCATTCTGGCTATATCCCAGGAGTGGCCTTAGTTAAGCCAGCATGAACCAGAGTAGGGAAGAGACTGGACCCAGGAAGGCCAGAGAAATCAAGATATGAAAAAAGAAGGTGTGTTGTAAGATCCTAAGGAACTAATCTATGTCAGTGTAGGTGGGTTGATGTGTAGGGTCCAGATTTGAGATTTATGTCTGATGATTGATTGGATGTATATGTGAGAGTGTGATATTCTGAATGGATCCAAAATTTATTATAGGGGTGGTTAACTGTAACTCCATTAACAGAGATAGAAGATGGTGGAGGAGCAGCAATTCATGGCAATGTGAGCTTTCTGACTGTAATGCAATTGACTTAGGAATCATTTACAGGAAGATAACTACACATGATTTTTAAAAAGATTTTTGGAAACGAACAAATATAGCTCGTAGTAACTATTGGTCAATGAAGAAATCATAATAGAAATTAGAAAATATTTAAAACTGAATAATAACTGAAATTTTGTATAGCAAAAGTTATGAGATGCAGTAAAGTGATATATAAAGTAAAATGTAGACCTTTAAATGCATATATTAAGACAGAAGTCTGAAACTGATCTCAGTAAAATAACAAAAGTAAATTATAAAAGAGGAAAAATTTTAAATAAGAAAAATATTAATGAAATAGAAAAAATATAGAGATCGACAAAACCAAAAGATGCTCCTTTGAAATGACAAATAAAATGTATAGACCTCTGATGACACTGTGTAAGAAATCAAAGGGATAAGGAACAAATAACCAATCCTAAGAATAAACAAAAGATATTTACTATGATATATGAAGCAAGCATTGGTAGAACTGAATAGATAGATAGACAAAATCACAATTACAGCTAGAGACTTCAAAAGCCCTCTTATAACAACTGATAAAGCAGCTAGATGAAAATCAGCAAGGATATACAACTCAATAATACCATCAACCAACAGAACCTAATTCACATTTATAGAATACTCCACCCCACAACAGTAAAACACATTATTTTCAAGTGCCTATGAAATATTCATCAAGATAAACCATATTCTGAGTCATAAAACAAACCTCAACAAAATTTTAAGTTGAAATTATACACTGTATGTTCTCTGACCATAATGGAATCACACTAAAAATCAATAACAGATATCAGGAAAATCTCTAAACACTTCGAAATTAAACAAAACGCATTCCAATAACTCATGGGTTAAAGAGGAAATCTCAAATGAAATTTAATTAAATGAAAATACAACATATCAAAATATGTATAATGCAACTAAAGCAGTGCTGAAAGGGACATTTATAGCACTAAATACTTACATTAGAAAGAGGAAAAGCCTCAAATCAATAACTTAAGTTTGTACCTCAGGAAACTAGAAAAAGAAGACAAAATAAAGCAAAACAAGTGGAAGGAAGAAAATAAAATACATAGAAGAACTCAGTGAAATAGAAAACAAGAAAACAAATGAGAAAATCAATGAAACAAAAGCTGTTTCTTTGAAAGATCAATAAAATCAACAAACCTCTATCAAGAGTTACAAAAATAGGGCTTCCCTGGTGGCGCAGTGGTTGAGAGTCTGCCTGCCAATGCAGAGGACACGGGGTCGTGCCCCAGTCCGGGAAGATCCCACATGCCACGGAGCGGCTAGGCCCCTGAGCCATGGCCGCTGAGCCTGCATGTCCGGAGCCTGTGCTCTGCAACGGGAGAGGCTACAACAGTGAGAGGCCCGTGTACCGCAAAAAAAAAAAAAAAGAAAAGAGTTACAAAAATGAAAAGAGAAAAGGCCTAATCGCCAACACCAAAAATAAAATCGGATATCACCTGCAGCCATTAATAAGGAGAAGAGAATATTACAAACAACTTTATACACATAAATTCAACAACTTCGATGAAATAGACCAATTCCTCAAAAACAACAAATTATCCAAACTCAACCAATATGAAATGGATCATCTGAGTGGCCCTATAAACATTAAAGAAATTGAATTTGTAATTTAAAAACTCCCCCCAAAAGAAATCTCTTGGTTCAAATGTTTTCACTGAAGAATTCTACCAAACATTTAAAGAATTAACACCAATTTTACGTAAGCTCTTCCAGAAATAGAAGAGGAAGGAATGGCTCATAATACATTTAATGAGGCGAATATTACCTTGATATTAAAACCAGACAAATCAGTCCAAAAAAGAAACTACAGACCAATATCTCTCATGAACTTAGACACAAAAATATTCAAGAAAATATTTTTAGATAGAATCCAGCAAAGTCTAAAAAGAATTGTTACATCATAGCTATATTATTATAGTTTTTTATTGCTGCTATAACAAATTACCACAAACTTACTAGTTTAAAACAATACATACTATTTTATAGTTCTGTAGGTTAGAAATCCAACATGGGTCTCACTGTGCTAAAATCAAGGCATTGGCTGTGTGACTTTTTGGAAGCTTTAGGGTATATGCTGTTTCCTTGTCTTTTTCAGCTTCCAGGTGTGGCCCACATTCCTTGGATGATGGCCCCTTCCTTCATCTTCAAAGCCGGCAACATTGCATCTCTCTAACCGTTCTTGGTAATCAAATCTTTTTCTGATCACATCTGGGAAAGGTTCTCTGCTTTTAAGAATTCAGGTGATAAGATTGGGCCCACACTAACTATCAGAGATAATCTCATCTCATGATCCTTAGCCTTAATCTCGTCTGCAAATTCCCTTTTGCCATGTAAGTAACATATTCACAGCTTAATGGGGATTAGGATGTGGACATCTTTGGGGCCCATTATTCTTCCCACCTTAACTCCCAAGTAGGATTTATTCCATGTATGGCAATCATTGTAATCCACTACATCAGGGCTCCCCAACCACCGGGCCGAGGACAGGTACTGGCCCGCGGCCTGCTAGGAACTGGGCCATGCAGCAGGAGCTGAGTGGTGGGCAAACGAGCGAAGCTTCATCTGCCGCCCCCCATCACTCCCCATTGCTCGCATTACCACCTGAAACATCCCCCCACCCCACCTCCGTCCATGGAAAAACTGTCTTCCACAAAACCGGTCCCTGGTGCTAAAAAGGTTGGGGACCGCTGCACTATACCAACAGACTAAAGAAGAAAAATCACATGATCATATCAATTGATGCAGGATGGTTGCTGAGCAAAATTCAACACCCATTCATGATTTAAAAAAAAATAAATCTTAGTGTTGCGGTCTGTTCTGGCTGCTATAACAAAATACTATAGACTGGGTGGCTTATAAGCAACAGAAATTTATTTCTCACCGTTCTGGAGGTTAGGAAGCCCAAGATTAAGGCACCAGCGTGACTGGGGGAGGAGGGCTTTCATGCTGTTTCATAGCTGGTGTTTTCTCATTGTGTCCTCACATGGTGGAAGGGGCAAGGGGTCTCTCTGGGGTCTCTTTTACAAGGCACTAATCCCACTCACAAGGGCTCTACCTCATGATTTAAGCAACTCCCAAAGGCCCACGTCTTAATAGCATCATCTTTGGGGATTAAGATTTTAACATAGGAATTTTGGAGAGACACAAACATTCAGACCATAGCACTTAGCAAGCTAAGACTAGGGAGGAACATCCTCAGGTTGCTAAGGAGCATCTACAAAACACAGGTAATCTCATACTAAAGAGTAAAAGATTGAATAATATATCCTTAAGATCAGGAACCAGATAAGGGTGGCTACTGTCACCACTTATATTTGATATAGTACTGGAAGTCCTAGCCAGTACAATAAGGCAAGAAAAGGATATTATAAAAAGATTCATATTCAGAACATATGAATACTCTTGCAAATGCATAAAAATCAAACCACTAAGAAAATGTTTATTATTTTCATTGCAAAAGAGCAAATACAGATGGCCAAATAACATAAGGAAAGGAGTGTATCATTAGTAATCAGGGAAAACCATAATGGAATACCAATATAGAAACTCTACAGTTGCAAAATTTATGAAATCTGACAACATCAAGCATTGGCGAGGTTGTGCTAAAATGGGAAGTTTCATATACCACTGATGGGAGTGTAAATTTGTATAATTACTTTGCCGAAGTGTTTGACACTCTCTAATAAGGTTGAAAATATATACCTTAATCTCAGACACTTGTGTACCAGGCTATATGTTCAAGAATATTCATGCAATCTTTGTAATAGCACAACTTGAAAAAAATGTGATTTATCAATGTAAAGAATTTTTGTAGTATGTCCATACAATGGAATCTTATTAAGTAATTTAAAAATCAACAAATTACAGCTATGCAAAATTACGTATTTCTTCTTACATACATAAAGCTGAAAGAAAGAAATATGTCACAAAAGAATTCACACACCATAATTCCACTTTTTGAGACTCAAACAGGAAAAAATAAACTATATTGTTTATAGATGCATACATAAGTGGTAAAATTATAAAGAAATCAAATTATGACAAAAGTCAAGGAAATGAGTAATGTTGGGAAATAGGAGGGAGTTTTGATTGAGAAGAACAAGGTAGAGTGCTTCTAAAGAACTGGCAACATTCAATTTCTTGACCTGGATAGTGTTTTACAATTATTTGTCAAACTGTATACATTTCATGTACTTTTCTATATGTATGCTTTATTTCACAGTACTTACTAAAAGAAATCAAAATGTATAACAATTTCACAGTAATAAAATATATTTTTAAAAGAAAATATATCCAAATCAAAAACTTTAAAAAATATCAGAGTAACCCAAAGCAGAATAAAAACTAGTGAAGAACCAAATGTAAAATAGATAGCTAGTGGGAAGCAGCCACGTAGCACAGAGAGATCAGCCTTGTGCCTTATGACCACCTAGAGGGGTGGGATAGGGAGGGTGGGAGGGAGGGAGACACAAGAGGGAGGAGATACGGGGATATATGTATATGTATAGCTGATTCACTTTGTTATAAAGCAGAAACTAACACACCACTGTAAAGCAATTATACTCTGATAAAGATGTTAAAAAAAAACTAGTAAAGATAAAAGCAAAAATTGGGTGACACCATCAAGGTGGTGGAGTAGGAGACCCCAACCTCTCTCTGTTCACCCAGATCAATTATTAGCTACCCATAAACCAAAACAAAACAACAAAAAGCAGCTCTGGGAGTGCTCTGGAGTCTACTAAAGACACTTCAACAACAGAGTGGAATAAAAAACTTGAGAATAAGCACACAAAAAAGGAAGGAAGACAGCTTCATTTTGCCTGCATCATCCCATCCCACAAGCCACTGGCACTGTTCAACACCAAGAGGAGATTCCCAGCTAAAAAGAGTTCTCACAGGGAAAGGAAGAGTGGTATGAGTGACCAGCTTCCCTAGCCCTTCAGAGCACTGCACAAAGGTTCTGCTTTAGTTTCACCCAACCCAGGGGCTGACAAAGCAGAGGTGTATAGAGACAGCAAGGAACAAGAACTAAAAGCAAGGGATACCAGTAGCCCTCATGCAGTGGGAGCAGTTGTGGCTCCAGTGACCTGCTCTGTAGACAAACCCAGCAGCTTTTGCCACTGAAAACACTAACAGCCAGCGCAGCTGCAAAAGACCACCTATTGATTACACTGGCTTTGCCGCACAGCTTTTTGCATTCCCTGATGCCCGCTGCCTGAGTCCCTCCCCACTCCTTCTTCCTGCCCCCTGCATCCTCCAGAGTCCAGGAACTGCATTAGTAGCTGGCCAAGGCCTCTGCAGCTGTGCTAGAGCAAGACACCAGCCTAGACCCTTGTGGCTGACCCACACTGCTGTGCACCTACTCGAGGCTAGACCCTCTAGCTCTGCACCCACATGCCCCCCAGCCTGACACCCATCACTGGCCTCCACTGCTGTACTGCACACCTAGAGGGAGACCCGCAGCCATGGCAGAGCATGCCAACAGCCAGGGTCCCCACAGCAGCTTGTGGGCTGGGATCAGGCCCTATCTTTTGTCACTGACCTGCAACACTGTGTTACCGGTAGCTAATCCCTCCAGCTGTACACCAGCATGCCACTGACACAAACCCCACAACCAGCCTACACTGCTGTGCACCCATGACAAGACCCAGCAGCCATGGTAGTGCACACCAACAACCAGGGCCCCTGCAGCTACCAGTGCTGCCTACCCTGGTGCTCATCACTACCTGTGTTTGCAACCGGTACTTGTCACTCACAGGCACCTACAGATGGCACTTGCAGCCAAGCCCATGCATACCATAAGTTCTAGCTACTTCTGCTGCTTGCCCTGGTCCCTAGCTGCTGGACCTGGAGGCACTGATAAGGACCCCAATAGTCCTTGCAACCTCTACAGATCCTTGCACGGCTTGCCAGGACCATGCAGTTGTCAATGCTGTGGACTCCAAAACTCTGAGCTGATGAGCCATCATGTCACCCTAGACCCAGTGCTGTCACATGCCCCTGCACTTGGGCCCAGTACCACTAGGCCTGGGGTCCCAGCATGCTCCAACATGCCCTACATACAGGTGACAGTCTTCCTGCAATGAAGTCAGTCCGTAAAGTCTGGAGGAGGTGACTGCTTCTTCAAATGTGCAGACACCTACACAAAGCTATAGGGATCACAAAGAATCAGGGAAACATGACACTAACAAAGCAACATAGTAAACTTCCAGTAACTGATCTCAAAAATTGGAGATCAAGGAATTGCCTGACAAAAATATTCAAAATAACTTTTCTAAAGATGCTCAGAGAGCTACAAGAGAACACAGATAAACCAAAACTAACTCAACTCTGTTGGAAACTAAATAGACCAATGTGATAGTTAATTATATGTGTCAACTTGTCTGGACCATAGTGCTCAGACATTTGGTCAAACTTTATTCTGGATGTTTCTGTGAAAGTATTTTTTGGATGAGCTTAACAGTTAACCAGTGGACTTTGAGTAAAGCAGATTACTCTCCATAATTGTGCCTCATCTAGTCAGTTGAGGCCTTAATAGAACAAAGACTGACTTCTCCTGAGCAAGGAATTCTGTCAGCAGACTGCATATGGGCTCCAGCTGTAACTCTTCCCTGAGTCTCCAGCTTGCCAGCCTACCTTGTTAGTTGCAGAATTACAACATGTATTTAATTCACAACTTCCCAGAGTGTCTACTGTTAAAGTGGGGACATTGATTGGGAAGGAATGAGGTCCTGAAAATTGGAATGGGGATGTATGGGAGGACCTGATGAAGCTGGAGACGCTGAATCTCTAAATTTGAATGAGCCTTCTTTGCCAAAGGAAGTAGCCTTTCCACCTTCATCTAAGGAGATTAACCTTGCATTGTCTAAGGAACTGATATGCCCTTTACTGAGGCACCTGCTTCACAAGACACTGCTGAGTCTCCTCAGTAGCCTCTCCCCAAACCTCTCTTTATTTCTTGACCTATAACTAGACTCAAGTCCTAGGAGGCCCCTAAAGATGAGATCTTCAACAAAATAAAGGCCGTATATGACAAGCCCACAGCTAGTATCATACTCAATGGTGAAAAGCTTTTTTTCTTTCTTTTTTTTTCTTCTTCTTTTTTTTTTTTTTTTTTTTGTGGTATGCGGGCCTGTGGCCTCTCCAGTTGCGGAGCACAGGCTCCGGATGCGCAGACTCAGTGGCCATGGCTCATGGGCCCAGCCACTCCATGACATGTGGGATCTTCCCAGACCGGGGCACGAACCCGTGTCCCCTGCATCAGCAGGCGGACTGTCAACCACTGCACCACCAGGGAAGCCTGTGAAAAGCTTTTCTTCTAAAATCAGAAACAAGATAAGGATGCCCACGCTCACCACTTCTATTGAACATAGTGCTGAAAGTCCTAGCCAGAGTAATTAGGCAAGAAAAAAAATAATAAAAGGCATCCAGATCAGAAAGGAAGAAGTCAAAATTGTAGATGATATGATGTTATATAAAGAAAACACTTTAGACTACACACACAAAAAAACCCTGTTGGAACTAATAAATGAAGTCAGTAATTCAGTAAAGTTGCAGGATACATAATCAACATATGAATATCAGTTGTGTTCCTATACGCTAACAATGAGCTATCTGTAAAAGAAATTAAGAAAACAACCTCATTTACAATTTCATTGAAAACAATAAAATACTTGGGAATAAATTTAACCAAGGAGGTGAAAGATCTCTATACTGAAAACTATAGGACTCTGATGAAAGAAATTGAGGAAAGCACAAATAAATGGAAATATATCCCATGTTTATGAATTGGAAAAATTAATATTGTTAAAATGCCCATACTACCCAAAGTGGTCTACAGATTCAAAGCAATCTCTACCAAAGTTCCAATGGCATTTTCCACAGAAATAGAAAAAACAATCCTAAAATTCGTATGAAACCACAAAAGACCTTAAATAGCCAAAGTAATCTTGAGAAAGAAGAATAAAGCTGGAGACATCATACTTCTTTTTTTTTTAAGTTTTGTATAGACTTTATTTCCAGACCATGTTATAAAATCTCGAATATCTATCCACTTGGTAACTGTATGCATATTCTTTTTTTAATTTAGTGCACATTTTAATGTATATATCAATGACTTTAATAATTGTACAGAGTTGTGTAATAACCACACCAAAAACAGAAAATAAAATATTTCCATTGCTCCAATAAGTTTTCTCATACTCATTTACAATCAATCACTTGTCCACATTCCCAGTCCCTGGCAACCACCGATCTATTTTCTGTGCCTACAGTTTTGTCTTTTCCAAAAGGTCATATAAATAAAATACATAACTGGAAACATAGAATGTTTTTGTTGCCTTTCATGTTTGGAGGCATCACACTTCTTGATTTCAAGTTATATTACAAAGCCACAGTAGCCAAAACAGCATGTATGGTACTGGTATAAAAATAGACTAGACCAATGCAATAGAATAGCAAGCCCAGAAATAAGCCAACACATATATGGTCAACTAATCTTTGACAAGGGTGCCAAAATACACAATGGGGAAAAGACAGGCTCTTCAATAAATGGTGTTGGGAAAACTTGATATTCACATATAAAATAATGAAATTGGACCCTTACACCATATACAAAAATCTACTCAAAATGTGTTGAATACTTAAACATAAGACCTGAAACTATAAAACTCCTACAGAAAACATAGGCAAAAAGCCCCTTGACATTGGTCTTGGCAATGATCTTTTGGATATAACACCAAAAGCACAAGCAACAAAAGCAAAAATAAAGTAGGACTACATCAAACTAAAAAGCTTTTGCATATCAAAAGAAACAATCAACAGAGTGAAAAGGCAACCTATATAAAGGGAAAAAATATTTACAAACTGTCTATATACTAAGGGGTTAGTATCCAAAATAAGAGGAACTCATACAACTCAGGAGCAAAAATCCCCAAAAATCTGATTTAAAAATGGGCAAAGGATCCAACAGACATTTTCCCCAAGTAGATGTACAAATGACCAACAAATGTATGAAAGGGTGCTCTACATCATTAATTATTGGGGAAATGCAAATCAAGACCACAATTAGATATCACCTCCCGCCTGTCAGGATGACTATTATCAAAAAGACAAGAGATAAGAAGTGTTGGCAAGGGTGTGGAGAAAAGGGAACCCTTATACACTGTAGGAATGTAAATTGGCACAGCCATTATGTAAAATAGTATGGAGGTGTCTCCAAAAAAATCAGTAATAGAATTACCATATCATCCAGCAATTCCACTTCTGGGTATATATCCAAAGGAATGGAAATCAGGATCTCACAGAGACATCTGCACTCCTATGTTCATTGTAGCATTATTCACAATAGCCAAGATATAAAATAACATGTGTCAGTCAGTGGATGAATGGATAAAAACTATATGGTATGTATATACATACACACAAACACACACAAAATGGAATATTATTCAACCATAAAAAAGAAAGCAACCACACCATTTGCAACAGCATAGATGGACCTTGTGGGCATTATGCTACGTGAAACAAGTCAGAGAAGGACAAGTACTGTAAGATCTCACTTATATGTGAAATCTAAAAAAGCCGAACTCATGGAACCAGAGAGTAGAATGGTGTTTGCCGACAGCTGGGAGGAGGCAGAGTGGGGAAAATGAAGAGGTGTTGGTCAAAGGGTACAAGCTTCCAGTTATAAAAGGCATAAGTTCTGGGGATCTAATGTACAGTATGGTAACTATAGTCAACAGTACTGTATCATATATTTGAAAGTTGCTAACAGAGTATATTTAAACGTTCTTGCCATAACAACAACAAAATGGTAATTATGTGAGGTGAAGAATGTGTTAACTATACTTATTTTGGTAAATGTTTTGCAATATATAGGTGTATGAAACCCTCATATTGTGCACCTTAAATTTACGCAATGTTATATGTCTATTGTGTCTCAATAAAACTGGAGAATATGTATCTGTGCCCAAATTTCCATTTTTTATAAGGATACCAGTTACATTGAATTAGGGACTCATCCTCCTTCAATGTGACCTCATCTTACCTAATTATATCATCAACAAAGCTATTTCCAAATAAGGTCACACTCTGAGGTATTAGGGATTAGAACTTCAACATATGAATTTGGGGGGAACACAATTCAATCCATAACCATATGTATCAAATATACATATAAAGGATAGTTTATGGATATGCAGGTAGGTAGTGAATGTCTAGAACATCACAGAAATGTTATATACCAATTCAAGGATAGTAATTACCTGTAGAGAGTGAGGGAGCTAGGAGGAAATGTTTAGTAATGAAACTCTAACAGTATCCTTAACTTCATCTTAATAAAAAAGTTCTGTAGCCAATATGGCAAAATAACTTTTAAATCTAAGCTCTGAGTGGTCGGTATCTAGATGTATGTTGTACTGTTTTCTGAACTCTTCTGAGTATTTAACAGCTTGTGTCTATAAATGTTATTCATTCCCTAGAAAGACGCTACAATGGGACTGACTCACTAAGTCTAACAACACAGACAGCTTTTCCTCCAACAATTAGAGTATGTTATTGTTTTTTTCATTTTAAAATCAAATGAGGTAGTTGCTTTGCTTTTAGTGATCCTGTTATATATATATATATATATATATATATATATATATATATATATATAACTTTAAAGGTATGATCATATTCAGTGGGCTAAGATGCTTCCATGATGAGAGGTAAGCAGTATCTGAGACAGGCAGAGAGAAAAAATTTCTAACCCCACATATCATGCTTACTCCATGGCTTACTCTTTTTGACTGGAATGGGGGTAGAAACATGCAAAATCTTTCTTCCTCCCCCGTGCCCTTTACCTGTCCCTCTCTTTTTTTTCTTCTGGCTTGTGGGTTTCAATTCATTTAAATCCCATTTGTGAATTTGTTTCCTACCCAATACCAACTGCATATATTTACAGAAATTAAGAGGAGATCTGAATCAAAGGACCTCAAAGTCTAACCATGCTTCACCAATAGCAAACTGCTTGTTTCTGGGCAACTCTCTCAATATTTATTTATTTTTCATCCAGAAAATGAAAGATTTGGACTAAATAGTCTCAGATCTAAATGTGTTTAGAAGAACAAAGGTGGTTGATGGAGCAGGACGTAAACATTTTATGTAACTTGTGAAAATGTAAAAATTTCAGTAAAATACGTGTGTTTTCAATTATGTGATAAATTAGGTAGCTGATGTGGTTAGTTTTTTCTCAGAGTGGAACACAATCACCTGTTTGTTCTAGTAACATGTACACACAATCTATGTTAATCTGACTCAATTATGCAGCCCCCAACATAACATTATCCACACATTAAGACTCTTAAAAGTCCTTCTTGACAATGATAAAATTCACCTCTTAGGAAGGAAAAATAAATCTTTGTATAATCCCGATGCCAGATGCAGCTCTCATCCATAAGCCTTGAGTGTGTTTTTTCTCTGAGCTAAACTTGACGCAATCTTGGCCTCTTAACCAACCTCTACAAGAAAGCCAATCATACAAAATATTTCCTAGGTTTTATGGAAGATTTTGTGGGGCCGCAGGGAAGAATCAGGTTGGATAACATGCAGTATCTTGTGTGAATACTCCCAAACAGAACCACCTCTCCTCTAAGTCTCTTCTTTGAGGTTTCAGCCACTGGCTCTCTCTTTCCCCAAACTTTGCCCCAAACAGTGCTTGGTTAGCTCCTCCTCCTTGGATGACTCTGGTCCTTGGAGACTCTCTCCTCCCTCTTCGTATCCTTATCCAAGTATCTTCTCAACAAAGCTGGGCTGTGCCTACAAAGAAATTCTTCTAGACACTAACATCAAATTTTCCACATCTAGGCATTTGCAAGCAAAGTTCCCTTGCTTGTTGAAGACTGTATTTAATGTGGAAGCAGGCTTTTTGGCTCTAAGATCTTAATTATGTACAAAGCCTTAGACTCATGTCTGCAGGAATTATGCCCCAATACAGCACGTTCAGCAGACCTTCCAGGCTATCTCCTAGGCACAAAAATTGTTAGCTGACACTGAAGTTTCCTTGGACCCAGCCCCTAATTCCATCAGAATGTGATCTACTCAGAAGGCCAGCTTTCCTATTCCATCCAAACTCGACTGGAAAAAAAATCTGCTTAATTAGAAGGAAAAATAGGTAAGTGGTTAACATTGTGCAAGTATAATTTTCTCAGATGATTAGACACTTTTTCTTTTGAAATGAATAAATAAAAGGGAAAGAGGGGCAGAATAATAATGATACAGGTTTTACCTTTTAAAAATTCGAATAAAATTAGCATAATTTCCCTTTTATTAAGATACAGTAGATAGAAAGCACATTATATACACTGTAGGTGGAGATGTGGGTGGACACATAAGAGGGGTAATGAGGGAGCATTGAAAATACAGCTAAAATAATGAGCATGTAATATGAAGAACAGCAGCAAAGATCAAGCTGGAGGATGGAAGAATGCCTGCTTTGATTATAGACAAAAGGAATGGAGAACAGAAAAAAAGAGGGAACCATTCAGCTGAGCTGAGAAACTGGGGCAGCCTGGACCAATGGAGCTTGATATAGATGGGAAGAGAACAGGGGATACTTCACCATTGACTTGGGTTTAAAAAATGATAACCTTGTGCTTAAAGAGGAGGAAAGCACAATAATATAATTCATTAAAAAATCTAGTTTTATCTATATTAACCCTGATGGAAACAGAAGCTACACAACTTGCTTCCATTTGAACTGGAGCAACCTTGTTAGAATATAGGACATTGGGGCTTCCCTGGTTGCGCAGTGGTTAAGAATCCATCTGCCAATGCAGGGAGCACAGGAAGATCCCACATGCCGCAGAGCAACTAAACCCGTGTGCCACAACTACTGAGCCCACGTGCCACAACTACTGAAGCCCACGTGCCTAGAGCCCGTGCTCTGCAACAAGAGAAGCCACCACAATGAGAAGCCCACGCACCGCAACGAAGGGTAGCCCCCGCTCAAAGCAACTAGAGAAAGCCTGCGTGCAGCAACTAAGACCGAACGCAGTCAAAAATAAATAAATAAAAATAAATAAATTTATTTTTCAAAAAAGAATATAAGACATTGGGTTTGATGGTCGTTCTGTCCACCCCACTCAAAGTATGGACAACACAACCCTTGACACACACCCTTACTGCCCCATTCGTTTTGCAAATGAGGAAACAATGGCCCAGTGCAGTCTTGTAGAAGTGACTTTTTTAACCTTAGAGCTTTGAGAAGCAGACAACCAAACCTCCATGTGTGATTTCTACAGAAAGGGCTCTGCTGCTTGACATATAGCAGAAACTGAATCAAGATATTATTAACAGGATTGAGGTAATTGATCTAGATTTTCAATGGATGTTTACAAACTAGTAGATGAATATGAATTTGGGATTTCTTAGCCTGATCTGTGCCAGGCATAGTATTTAGATGGTACCATTGTTTCAGCTACAAATCTGGGAAGTCCAGGAGTTGTGTGTACAATATTTTTCTCTCTCAAAACCTAGGCTGTTAGATGGCAGAGTCTCAGGTCCAAAATGGATCCTGGGATGTCATCCTTCCAGCCAGCTCTCTCTGCATCTCCCAGGCAGTGGACCCACTCTCTAACCTCTCTCCCTGCTCAGGATCGTCTTCTCACTCTCTTCTAAGACTTTCTCACATCCTATCTACACCTCCTTTATCCCTTCCCATATTCCCTACTCTTTTCTTTTCAACGTGGTTGCTCTTGATGGTTATTGAGAAGAACTTTGATTTCTCAGCAAATATGAAGCCCAAATTTTCATTAATTTAAAAAAGTTGAATCTCCTTTACTCAAGGACAAGAATCATTCTTCTCCAGAAACATAATTAGTTGTTTGGTATCCCCCTAGAGATTTTCCTTCTAGAGAAGAGGGACCTTCTATATATATTAGGATAAACAACTCTAATGCAGCCAAATAAATAAGTAAAAGGTGAAATTTTCCCTTAAAACAAAGTAAATCCCTGCATCCTGCTCAAAGATCTGCTTCTTCCCCTGATAGATAATCTGTTATTGGTATCTATCTTAGAACATGCAAATACCAACCTGCGGCATATAGCTTGTCCCCACATCAGCCTCTCTGGAGGAGTTCTGGCTGTGCTTAATAACTCGCCTGAGATTGTGCTGCTCTCAACCACCTTATCTAATGAAGCCCCCCCATTAGTCTTTGTATCAGCATATTATTTGTTCCCTTTATAGCACCTGAAATTATCGTGTCTATTTTCTTGTACTTAAGTTTTCCTTGCGCTCCATCAGGGCAGTAACTATATTTCTCATGGTTTTTGTGTCATCCTCAGTGACTGAGTTTCTGGCACATAGTGGGTACTCAATAAATACTTGTTGAGTGTTTGGGTAAGTAACCTAATATGAGCTTGGTAATCTGCATTCTGCCACTCAAAGGCAGCTCTCTAGAATAACAACACATCAGAAGCATCAACAGCCACCTGGATTGAGGATGCTGGGCTGAGTCAAGAGGTTGTCTAACCTCCTTTGGGCAGGAAATTTACCCTTACCTCACCTACGGTAGACTGAATCAGTGACACCAGTTCTTCACCCTTCCTATCCTCACCCTTTCTGTGGCCTTTAATTTTAGACTCAGTCATGTCTTGCTTTGGCCTACATGGGCAAAAATGATTCTGGGTCAATTCTGAGCCTAGGCCTTAAGAGGCTTTGCACATTTCTGTCAAGAGCTGAGCTGAACTGGAAAGACTTGAGCTTCCAGGTAGTCTATTAAGATAACAAGCCAAAATGAAATAGCAGTCAATCATTTAATCACTTACTGTGGTAATATAAGCAAGAGACTAAACAAGAGAAAGTGGAAGCTGCCCCAATGTTCCATTTCCATTATGCAAGAGTACCAGGTGAAGGTCAGGTGTGTCAGCAGATGGGAGCAATCATCTCACTGCTGAGGGAACCCCAAACAAAAGACTCCTGCTGTTTTATGGACCTGGGGGTTTGAGGAAAGAAGAGAAGAAAAGTTTAAAAGTGGAAAAGTACTGAATACTGAGTCAGAGTGGAGAAAAACATCTTCAAGGCTCCCTGATAAAATATTATCAGTAGGGGTATCTAAGAGAGGCATTGGCTAAAGGCTTCCAATAAGGAGGCCTCTGAATGGAGGTGCCTTGGCCAGCAATGCAGTAATGCATAAGAGGATGGCTGGCCTTGGGGCTTGGGTCCTTGACTGCAACTCCCTTTAGAGACTATAATTCACTGTGCTCCAAATCTGGTGTGGGGAGAGTAGCTTTCCCTAATGAGACCTGCCAGGTAGAGCCTTTGTAATTGCCAGAGTGCTCAGGCCCAAAAGATCACATGTGGATTTTTGGCCAGGAGCCTGACCTCTCAGTTTAGACTTGCCCTCATGGACCATGGTTATTAACATAAGAAGGGCTTCCTCTAGTAACTGCTGCCCCTTTAGCCTGGGCCCCAGAATGTATGCATATGGAGCAGAGTCATCCCTGTTGACCTACAGACTTGCAGTTAAAAGCAGAGTTGCCCTAGCCATGAGAGCATGAAGCAAAACAATCAAGTGGAGCCCAGGCTACCTCAGCAGAACCAACTTAACTGATCCGCAGATCCATGACGATAGATGATGGCTATTTTTATTATTATTTAATTTTTATTTATTTTTGGGGTCTTCATTGCTGCGCACGGGCTTCTCTAGTTGCAGCAAGTGGGGGCTACTCTTCATTGCGGTGCGTGGGCTTCTCATTGTGGTGGCTTCTCTTGTCGCAGAGCATGGGCTCTAGGCGTGCAGCCTTCAGTAGTTGCGGCATGCGGGCTCAGTAGTTTTGGTTCACGGGCTTAGTTGCTCCGTGGCATGTGGGATCTTCCTGGACCAGGGATTGAACCCGTGTCCCCTGAATTGGCAGGCAGGTTAATAACCACTGCACCACCAGGGAAGACCCAGATGCTGGCTATTTTAAGCCACCGAGTTTGGAATATTTGTTATACAACATTACTGTGGCATAGCTAATAGATATGCTACCCTTTTTCCAGCCACTGTGGAAGTCCTTATTCCAATCAAAAATTACCAAGTATGCAAAGAAACAGAAAAATACCACTCATAGTGAGAAGAATAATCAATCAATCAATCAAGAGAAGCCCAGAAATGATATAGATTAGTAGACAAAGACATTTAACTTGTTAACATATATTCAAGAAGCTAGAAGACAAATTGAACATGTTGAGAATGGAAAATAAAACCAAGATATAAATTGAACTTCTAGAGATAAAAAGAGCCCTAAAGGATATAGCTTTCTGGAACAGAAGATGCTAAAGTTGTCTATTACTGTGGATAGGGTAAGGATGGGTGATAAGGAACGTTAAAGTTGGAGAGATGCACAGGGGCCAAACCCTGTAGTGTCTTAGGATAAGGACAAGAGGCTTTTAAACTGTAAAGAACAGTTGGTTGAATGAGTAGATAGTGATGCCATTAATTAAGCTTTAGCAGTATAGGAGAAGAAGCAGATTTTTTAAAATTTATTGATGTGAAACTGACATAACAAATTTAACCATTTAAAAGTGAACAATGCAGTGACTCTTAGCACATTCACAGTGTTGTACAACCACCACCTCTATCTAGCTCTAAAACACTTCCATCACTCCAAAATAAAATCCTGTTCCCAGTAAGAAGTTTCTCTCCATTCCCTCCTCCGCCAGCCCCTGGAAACCAACAATTTGTCCTCTGTCTCTATGGATTTGCCTGTTCTGGATATTTCATATAAATGGAATCATACAATACATGAACTTTTATGTCTGGCTTTTTTCACTTAACATAATACTTTTGAGATTCATCCACACTGTAGGATGTATCAGTATTTCATTCCTTTTAAAGGCTGAGTAATATTCCATTGCATGTATATACGACAATTTGTTTATTCATTCATCCAGTAATGGACATCTGTTTTCACCTTTTGACTATTGTGAATAGTGATGTTATGAACTTGTGTGTACATGTATTTGAGTACCTGTTTTCAGTTTTTTGAGTATACACCTAAGAGAAGAATTGCTGGGTCATTTGCTAATTCTATGTTTAACTTTTTAAGGAACTGACAAAATATTTTACATAGTAACTGTACTATTTTACATTCCCACCAGCAATGTGTGAGGGTTCCAATTTCTCCACATCTTCACCAACACTTATTATTTCCAATTTTTTGTTGTTGTGGCCATCCTAATGGGTATAAAGTGATAACTCATTGTGATTTTTAATGTTTCTAATGGCTAGTGACATTGAGCATTTTTTCATGTGTTTATTGGCAAGTTGTATATCTTCTTTTGAGAAATGTCTATTTAAGTCAGTTGCTCATTTTTTAATTGGGTTGTCTGTCCTATTGTTCTTAAGTTGCAAGAGTTCTTTACATATTCTGAATACTAGACCCTAATCAGACATATGATTTGCACATATTTTCTCCCATTCTGTGGGTTGTTTTTTCACTCTCTTGGTAATATCCTTTGATGCAGAAAAGTTTTCAATTTCGAAGAAGTCCAATTTATTTTTTTTATTTTATTGCTCATGCTTTTGCTATCATATCTAATTATCCACTGTGCAAATCCAAGGTCATAAATACTTACTCCTATATTGTCTTCCAAGAGTTTTATGGTTTTATCTCTTATATTCAGGTCTTTCACACATTTTGAGTTAACTTTTGTATGGTGTGAGACCAGGGGTCCAACTTAATTCTTTTGCATGTGGATATGCAGTTGTCCCAGTATCATCAGTTAAAGACACAATTATTTTTCCATTGAATGGTTTTGACACCCTTGTTGAAAATCAATTGGCCATATATGTATGGTTTTATTTCTGGACTCTCAATTCTATTCCATTAATCTATACATATCACTCTGTTTTGATTACTATAGCTTTGTAGTTAGGTTTGAAATTGGGAAGTGTGAGTCTTCCAATTTTTTCTTCTTTTTCTAAATTATTTTGGCTATTGGAGCCCCTTGCAATATCATATAAATTTGAGAGTTGGCTTTTTCATTTCTACAAAAAAATGTCACTAGAATTTTGATAGGGATTGCATAGAGAAGCAGGTTTTAAGATAAAGCATGAGTTTGGTTTTGAGCACAATGAGTTTTGGGTACTGGTGGGAAATTCAAGATACTTATCTATAAGGAATCAGGTATATGTTCTAGAGCTTAAGAGAGAGGTAGGAGTGGAGATGCATATTTGGGATATGAGTATGTATGAAGATGATAGATGAAGCCATGGCTATTGATGAGATCTTTTGGGAAGAGTATATAGAGGGAGAAGAAAGGAAAATCCTTGGATTGGCCAATATTAAGAAAGTGTGAGGGAAGAAGAGCCTGTGAAAATAATTTTATAATAGAGGGATAATGGAGAAAGTAAGTGAACAAGAAAAGAGTGTTACAGTAGAAACCAAGAGAGGAGACAGATTTAATACAAGCAGTGTCTCATGTTGCAGAGAATTTATAAGTCTGAAAAGCAGTAAATTGATTCGACAGCCATGAGGCCACTGGTGACCTCAGGCATGTCAGTCTGTGTGGACTGTGGAGGCTGAAACCTGGCTAGGGTATGTTGGTGCATATACAGGAAGAGAGAAAGAGGGGGCAACCAGAAGTCTGGAATATTTTTTTTTAATATCTTGGCTGTTAAATGAAGGAGAAAGATAGAGATAGTGCAAGAGGAGGATACAATGTTATTGGAAGGTTTAGAGGCCACAGTAAAGTACCTCAAAGAGGAGAGAAGTTGAAAATAGAGAAGAAAAAGGAAGTAATGATTGGAATAAGGTCTTGGATATGTAGAAGATAAGGGGGATATGGAAGAAGTTGCCTTGAGCAGGAGGAAGAACAGTTTCCACAGCCTACTCTCCTTCTTTAAAATGAATGATCAAACCTGAAGCTAAATGCAGATAAAAATGACTCATAGGTATAGGGGGGATTATGGAAGTTCAATACCTGATAGCCTTGATATTCTAGATGAAGTAGGAGGTAAGTTCACCTGCACAAAAGAGATGAAGTACTTGAGGTTAGTAGAGCATCCATTCAGAGAAATAGGAGGAGAAGCTAGTCAGAAATAAGGTAGCAAATTAATAAGGGGTGCTGAGGGTGCTGAGGTTGGATACCCTAAATATGTGGTAACCTTAATTCATTCAAGGATGTGATGTTCAGCACTAACATTCAGCAGCCCAGATGTGGGAGCAGAAAAGGAAGATGGTAAGATTGATCTAAAGTTGAAAGCTGTAAGAAGGATGTGGTAGAAAGACAATGGACTTGATTTTGAGTGCAAGGGTACAGTGGTTGAGTGCAACAGGGTCAAGGTGGATAGGTGAGGAAGTGAAGCCAAACAGGGTTAAAGAACTGGGAATAAGATGGCTCTGTGGTCTCTCTGTGTGAGGTTAAAGAACTGAAGTAAGGGAGAGAAAAGACTGGACGGACAGGAGGATAAGATCCAGAATGGTACATTAGAATATAAGAGTTCAGAGGTGGAGCTGGATATTAGGGTCTAGGGTATGACGATCAGAGTTGGGTCACTGAGGTAGTGACAGGTGATGACTGCTGGTGTTTAGGATGTTTTAAGAAACAGCCATGAGGCCAGGATGCTGGATGGGTTCACATGGATATAGAAGCTATCCAGCATGAAGACAGGGCATGACGAAGAGAAGAAAACAGCAAGCTGGTGTTCTGGCCCTTAATGAACAAAGGGAACAGGTGAAAGTTTCAAAGAGGGATAGGAGGAAGTATATACAGTTGACACAAACCTTAACAAGGGGAGGTTTCTTGCCCCAGGTTGGAGGAGTAATAATCTGCCAGCTTTATTGGGATGTTAGGAGACATAATCAAGCCACAGCTCGTGATATGTGAATGTAGAAGAATCAGGCTTCTCCATAGAAGAAGTTTCAGAAGAGGTGTTTTGCTCTGGGGAGAGCCAGGAGATAGTGCTCTGTTAAGAGGTTGAGAATATAAAGGAGGTTATTTAGAACAGAATAAGGGTCTCTGAGGAAATGGTTGGAGGGAAATCAGCAGTGTGAGAAACATCCAGGTGCAATGAGAATATTGAATAATAATAATAACATATTGTCAGGTACCATGCCAAGGGCTTTATGTGTTTATATTATTTAATAATTACACTAATTCTACAATGTAGGTATTATCTCTTTTTCATATGAATAAATTGAGATTGAGGGCACTTAAAAACTTGTCTAAAGTTATGTATCTAAAAAGTCAGGGTCTTCAGAATTTCAGATGGAATGTGGGCAGGGGGTATTTTGTGCCCTCAAAGAAGGAATGAGAGAGTGTGGTGGCAGAGAGATCAGATCTAGGGAGACACCTGTCCCCTTGGTTGGAGGGGCAGATTCATGGCTTTTTACATATGGTCCTAATTCTTATTATATTTAAACAATCAATCTACATGGGTTTCTGGAGAGAAATATGAAGACAGGTTCGGGTTGGGAAAAACTTTTTATTGGGAAGAAGACTTGGGAATGGTTTATTTAATGTATTCTCTTCTCCATATAATTAATGAGATGCTGGAAATTTCCTTCTGATTCAAACTTTTTCCAAAACCACGACTTCAGTGTAAACAGAGATAATTAATCAAGGATCTGCTATCTGAGCTCTGGGAATGTAGCAATAACAGGATTGTAGAGACAAAACGTGATTCTTTCTTTAGTTTTTATGTCTCTTTCCCTCCCGCCACCAGCAGTGCCCCTCCCACAGCCTTCTGCTTTTTAGGTTTGTAAAGCTGTGGTAAAAGCTTCATCAGTACTCACTCAAATCCCTTCAGGTCTTTCTTACTGTTTCTATGCACCCCTCTGCTGGGTTTGGTGTGCTTTACCTCTAAAGGTTACAATTCAGACAATTCTGATGACTGCTTTC
>NW_021703779.1:40062034-40106191 GCF_005190385.1 Monodon monoceros
TCCCCTGCATCGGCAGGCGGACTCTCAACCACTGTGCCACCAGGGAATCCCCAATGGCATTTTTTTTTTACAGAAATAGAAAAAACTATTTAGAATTCATATGGAACCACAAAAGACCATGAATAGCCAAATCAATCTTGAGAAAGAAGAACAAAGCTGGAGGCATCATGTTTCCTGATTTCAAAATATATTACGAAGCTGTAGTAACCAAAACAGAATGTATGGTACAGGCATAAAGACAGACATATCAACATAAGGAATAGAATAAAGAGCCCAGAAATAAATCCACACATACACAGTCAAGCGATCTTTGACAAGGGCACCAAGAATACACAATGGAGAAAGGATAATCTCTTCAACAAATGGTGCTGGGAAAATTGGATAACCACATGAAAAAGAATGAAATTTACCCTTTATCTTACACCATACACAAAAATCAACTGAAAATGAATTAAAGATTTAAATGTAAGACTCAAAACTGTAGAACCTCTAGAAGAAAACATAGGTGGAAAGCTTCATGACATTAGTCTTGGCAATGATTTCATGGGCATGACACCAAAAGCACAGGCAAAATAAATAGATAAATATAATAAACAAGTGAGATTACATCAAACGAAAAACCTTCTTCATAGCAAGGGAAACAATTAACAGAATGAAAAGGCAACATACAGAAAGGAAGAAAATATTTACAAACCATATATCTGATAAGGAGTTAACATCCAAAATATATAAGGAACTTCAACTCAGTTGTAAAAAGCAAATAACCCAAATAAAAAAAATAGGCTAAAGGACTTGAATAGACATTTCCTCAAAGAAGACATGCAAATGGCCAACAGGTATATGAAAAAATGCTCAGCATCACTAATCATCAGGGGAATGTAAATCAAAACCACAATAAGATATCATCTCGCAACTGTCGGGATGGCTATTATCAAAAAAACAAAAGACAACAAATGTTGGAAAGTATGTGGAGAAATTAGAACTCTTGCACACTGTTGGTGGGAACGCAAAATAGTGCAGCCTCTTTGGAAAATGGTGTGGAGGTTCCTCAAAAAATTGAAAGTAAAACTACCATAAGATCCAGTAATTTCGACAATGGCTCCTTTTCCTCTCTTCCTCCCAGAAGCACAAGGGGATTTTTCTCTGCTATTCACTGCAAGATCCAGCACTCCTATGTTTATTGGAGCATTGTTTATAATAGCCAAGATGTGGACACAAATGTCAATCAACAGATGAATGAGTAAAAAATATGGTCTATACATACAATGGAATACTATTCAGCCTTTAAAAAGAAGGAAATTCTGCAGTATGTGACAACACGATGAACCTTGAGGTTCATTATACCAAACAAAATAAGCCAGGCACAGAAAGACAAATATTACATGATTCCACTTATTTGAGGTATCTAAAATAGTCAATTCATAGAATTAAAGAATGGAATGTTGATTGCCAGGGGCTGGGGAAAGGTTGAAATGAGAAGTTACTAATCAATTGGCATAATATTTCAGTTAAGCAAGATAAATAAGCTCTAAAGATCTGCTGTACATCATACCTAGAGTCAACAATAACATAATGTACACTTCAAAATTTAAGAGGTTAGATTTTATGTAAATGCTCTTACCACAATAAAATAAAAATTGAAAAATAAATATGTATTTTTTTAAATTGAGAGGAAAAATACCAAAAGCCCAATAGAAAATGAGAAAAGTGACAGAGAAATTGCAGGAAAAGAAAGTGAAATGACCCTTAAACATATGGAAATATGCTTAAAATCACTCAGAATAGACATACAAATTACTACTGCTCAAACATATTTTATGTTTATTAAGTTGGAAAAAGTGAAATACTTGACAAAACACCCTGTTCAAGGCTGTGCAGAAACATGTGCGCTCATCGATAGTGGGAAGTACAAAATGACAAAAGCCCTTTCGTGGGGAATTTGGCAATATCTAATGAAATTAAATATGTACATACTCTTTTACTAAGCAGTACTGAAGATATACCTCTGCAACACTAAATGATATATACATGTGTATTAGTCATGTATTATTTGTAACAACAAAAGGTTGAAAACAATGTATGTCTGTTAATATGGACTGATTGAATAAACTAGCCATATAATGGAGTACTATACAGTGATAAAGGAAGAATTTAGGGCAAACTCTATGAGTTGATATGGAGTAATTTGTAAGATGTATCAAGTAAAAAAAATCAAGGTGTAGAACAGTCTATATGGTCTGCGACATTTTGTGTATGAAGGAAGGGAGAAATAACCCCCACACACATGCACATATATAAAACAGTGTGTGTGTGTGTGTATGTGTGTACACACATTATTTACATTGTATATATAGTATACATATATAACAATATACAAGATATACACAAAATAATATGTAACTATATATATGTTTATATTTGCAATAAAACCACAGGATGGACAATCAGAAACTAATAAAAGTTGCTACTATGGATATATAAATAAATGGGAGGAGGGTAGCAAGACGGAATGGATACTTCTCTGAGGATACCATTCTGTGTAGTTCTCACTTTTGCAATATATTAATATTTTACATATTCAAAAATAAAATTACATCAAAAAAGTAGAAAAAGAAAACCCTAATATTGACCATAAGAAACAGATGAATTTTGCTATAAGTCAAATTGATAACATAACCACACAGAGAAAAAAGAATTACAAATTATTTCAAGGGACTTTTGAACACATTTCTGATGCCAATACTCTATATATTTAGTAGCATATATTCTAAAGATGAAAACAGCTGCAGAAAAATGTTTTAAACTTTACTCAGTCAGTTTACTGTTAATACTATCAGTTGCATTCGAATATAGTTTAGAATGAAGTAATTTGGCAATTTGATCATGAATGAGAAAATTGCCTTATTTTATTGTAACAAGAAATTTTTTTTAATGTATAAGCCCATAGTGACGTTCAAAGAGAGGGAGGGAGGGAGGGACACAGAGAGAGAGAGAGAGAGAGAGAGAGAGAGAGAGAGAGAGGGAGGAAGGGAAGAAAGCTCTTCTATGCAGAAGAATATCAGCTAATAAAGTGCAGAAGAAATGACATAATTAAAAAGTCCACATTTTACATGTTCTCCAGTAATAATTGATTCAGGCAAAGATCATCAATAGATGCTAAAACGTCATTAAGTAAAAATTTGCTAGGGAATAGGATATCCTCACAACGCCAAAGTATCCCCTACAGATTTCTTACTAATTGCAAAAACAAAAATGTGATTTTCCAACGGAAAGACCCCGTAGCAAACCACCTTAACTAAGTGATCAAACTTTGCGTAACTAGTAGAGGGCCAACCTGACATTATCTGCCCCATTATGTGATGTAATATGAAGTACACAGAATTATCTATGAATGCTTATTAAGTATTCTTTTCAATTCTGTTGAAGTTGATTCTAATCAACCCTTAACCTAACTTACAGTCTACAAGGAAAACAGTGGAAAGAGGAACAAATTAAATGAGCTCAAGAGGAAATGATCAGACAAATCTAAGATGCAGAATAAAACAATTGTCCTGGACTCTTCAATAAGTCAATATCATGAAATAAGTGCTGGAGAAGGGGGACTGCTCTAATCTAAAAGAAACTAAAGAAACGTTAACAACCATATGTGCAAACCTAGGTTGTTTCTTGGTTCTAAAGCAATAGCTAAATAAGACGTTATTGTGACAGTGGGGTAATTTGAACATTGTATTAGTTGTCTATTACTACCAGTTAGTGGCTTAAAACAACAAATATTTATTATCTCACAATTTCTGTGGCCTTAGCTGGGCAATTCTGGCTCAGTATTTCAGCAGGGGCTGCACTCGTTTGAAGGCTTGACCAGGAGTGGAAGATCTGCTTCCCAGTTTACTCCCATGGCTGTTGGCTGCAAGCCTCAGTTCCTCAACAGGTGAGCCTTTTTATAAGCTGCTTGAGTGTCCCCACAGCATGGAAGCTAACTTGCCCCAGAATGAATGATATAAGAGAGAGTGATCTAAGAAAGAAAATGAGCACAGAAAGACTTAGTGTCTGAAGTTACATACAGTCACTTTTGCTTTATTCTATTCATTAGAAATGAGTCACTAAGTCCAGCCCACACTTATGGGGAGGGTAATTAGGCTCTGCCTCTTAAAACAAGCAGGATCAAAGAATTTGTAGATATATTTTTAAAACAACTATAAATATGGGCTGAACACTAAAAGATATGTTAAAATTATTAATTTTCTTAGGTGTGATAACTTAGAAGATTGTCATTCTAAGGAGATGTGTGCAGAATTTAGGGTTGAAGTGTCATAATGGCAAACAAAAGAAAGAGATGAAACAAATATGGTGAAATATTTGCATTTATTGAGTCTGGAGGGAGGGTATATGGATGTTCATTGAATCATTCTCTCAACTCCTCTCTGTGCTTACAGTTTTTACAGTAAAAAATGGGCACTAAGTATGTACAAAGCACTGTGCCTGACATGTGCTAGATGTTGGGAGTGGGAGGCAAGACTGATGGTTCATACAAAAAAGTTAGAGGTAGTGAATGGAAGGGAAAGAGTTGAGGGTATAGGTTGAGATGTTGGATGCAGGAGGGGAAAAGGGAAGAGTGAAGCAAAGTATGAGGAGGTATGAAGTTATAGAGGGAGTATAGAAGTAGTCATCCTTACTTTTCAAAATTGGGCCCCAATTTTGAATGACCACTTTTAAAAAAAATTTTACTGGAGTATAGTTGATTTACAATGTTGTGTTAGTTTCAGGTATACAGCAAAGTGATTCAGTTATACATATACATGTGTTCATTCTTTTTCAGATTCTTTACCCATATAGGCTATTACAGAATACTAAGTAGAATTTCCTGTGCTTATAGTAGGTCCTTTCTGGTTATCTATTTTATATATAGTAATGTGTGTATGTTAATTCCAAGCTCCTAGTCTTTCCCTCCCCACCATGTTTCCCCTTTGGTAACCATAAGTTTGTTTTAGAAGTCTGTGATTTTATTTCTGTTTTGTAAATAAGTTCATTTGTATCGTTTTTAAAAATTAGATTTCACATATGAGTGATATCATAGGATATTTGCCTTTTTCTGTCTGACTTACTTCACTTAGTAGGATAATCTCTAGGTCCATCCATGTTGCTGCAAATGGCATTATTTCATTCTTTTTATGGCTGAGTAATATTCCATTGTATATATGGACCACATCTTTATCCATTCCTCTGTCGATGGACATTTAGTTTTCTTCCATGTAATGGCCACTTAAATATCCCAATTTCTTGAAACTTTGATGAGGAACAAACCATTTACATAGTTTCAAAGCATCTCTCCATAAATTACATACTTATTCCAATGGGAAAAATAGTGACTTTACAGTTGACAAACCTGGAGGATACCAGCTTCACCAAATGATGAAAGTTCAACACGACCAAAATTAAGGCAAACATTGTTACATGCTCCTGATATATATGAGATACTAGAAAGGGTACAACGTTATTTAAATAGTATTGCTGTTAAAAAGCAGAAACTAACACACCATTGTAAAGCAATTATACTCCAATAAAGCTGTTAAAAATAAATAAATAAATAAATAAATAAATAAATAAATAGCATTGCTGCCAAAAATTCTGACCTGAATCCAATCATGAGGAAAAATCAGACAAACCCAAATTGAGGATCAGTCTACAAAATAACTGGCCTGTGCTCTGTGTGGTGATAAACAACAACAACAACAACAACAACAACAAATGTTAAGGAGATGTTCTGATTGAAGGAGATGGGAAAGACATGGCAATCAAATGCAGTGCATGATCCTGAATTGACTACTGGATTAGGAAAAAACAAAATAGCTATAAAGGTCATTATTGAAGCAATTGTGAATTTGAAGTGTGGATTAAATAACAGCATTGTATCAATGTTAAATTTCCTGATTTTGATTGTTGTACTGTGGTTAATTAAGAGAATGTCCTTGATCTTAGGAAATGTACACTAAAGTATTTGGTAAAGGGACTTGATGTTGCCAATTTACCTTCATTTGAGAGTATTTAGTTCAAAAAAATATGCACATGCACACAGAAAGAGGGAAAAAATAAGAGAGGTGAACAAATAAGACAGGTGAGCAAAACATGAACAATTAGTGAATCTGAGTAAAGGATGTAGGAGAGATCATTACACTATCTTTGCAATTTGAAATTAAAGTAAAAAGTTAGCAAAAAAAAAGTTACCCCCAAAATCCACCTTTTCAGTATGTGCAACATTTGAGAGCAGACCAGATGGAAGCGCCGCTCTCTGTGCTCAAATACTAACCCTGGTATAGGATTCAGGGTGATTAGAAGACAAAATGGTCCAGTCCCAAATAACCAAATTGATCCTTTAATGACACATGGTTCGTAAAATCGAAATGTCTCTAGTTTTTGTCATTAAAAATCACAAGTAATTTAATTGTGTAAAACAAATGTATGGTGTTTTAGATGCAGAATAATAAATGCTAAGACCAGGTAAGAAGCTACACCCCAGCTTGGGTTGATTGGTCCCCGGAGCAGAGAGGAGTCTAGTGCATATGCCAGGCTGTGGTGTATACAGTGTCTACACACAGAGAGGTTAGTCCCCAAATGGAGGGGGAGGGAAGGAAGAACGAGTAAGCCGGCCGGTGGGAGCATTCTCCTGAATAAAGGAGGCCATGGGTGCCAGGAAGCTACAGCCCTCTCACTTGAGTCAGCAGCATCAGACCTTTGCAGCCACCTCATTAAGAAGAGTCCATTCTACATAAGTGAGTGTTTCCCAGAAATATGGATTATTTCTGTCCCCTTAAAATTCATAATGATTGTCCAGAAAGCCCCAGGTTTCCTGTAATGTCTATTAAAAATTCCAGATAGGTCCAATCCCCACTATTTCCACTAAGAGAAATAAAATAGTAACACTAAGTTACGCTGGTTCTTTCTTAGATGATGTACCCAGTGGAGAGAAGGTGTAATATTGGATTGAACGTGCAATCTCTCAGGATCATTACTTAAATACCTGATAGTCTCTTAAAAATTGTAATATATCTCTTTCTCTTAAAACTGAAGTTCAGGAAAACCAGTTCAATGATTAGAGTTTGTTCCTTTTTTTTTCTTTTTGAAATATTAAAACTAAAAGAGTTTAATAGGGAATGTGAGCTGAGGTTGGCTTTGATTCCTGAACTACCATTTCTTTAAGGCCATACAGCTACTTTTATTTCAGAGTTATCTTATGTTTCATAGGAAGGAAGAAAATTGATATTTATTGACTGCCTACTATGTGCTAGGCATTGCACTATTTCATTTCATCCAGAGTTTAGCTCATTCCAAACTCAGAGGAAAAAAATAAGAAAACAGTAAAGCAATTTTTTTTTTAGAAAGGAATAATGTCAGTACCATTTTGTTCCCTGAATACAAATTCTAGACCTATACATTCCAATACATTTTCACACATATTCTGTGGCATCTAAGTATTCATGTTCCCCTTGGTTATTTTTGTCAACAAGAATTCCTTACTGTAACGATTTTTTTATTCTTCATTTCCTGACGGTTTCTTTTTCTTATAGACTAGAATACTTAACCATATTATATCGATAAGGCAGATTGTGTCATATTTTCTCCTTTTTACTTAAAGACCATATAAAAGCATTGCAGAAGATTTGGCAAAATGATGCGGGGTGGAGCATCTAAAAATCTTACAATCCTATGACAATAATGCTTTCCAATTCTGTGTACTGCCTTCCACTCTTTGTTCATAATTACACGTTTTTACATAGTTGCAATAAAAGCATATGTGCCATTGGGGGGTTTTACTCACCTTCTAAATATCTTACTATGTAGATGTCAAAATTTCAGTATTATAATTCTTAGTGCCAGAGATATTCAATCAAGTGGCCATACCATAATTTCTTTGTGTGCCTCTACAATTAAATAGCTATATTTTTCCCTATTTTTCAACATTAGGCAACTTGTATAAAAATCTTCACCTGTAGAGCATTTACCTTCTTTTTGAATTGTTTCCTTAAGACAAAATCCTATGAGATATGAGCACTTTTATGGCAATTGACCTTTCTTGTCAAATTGCTTTCTAAAAGTACTGTAATCAAATGATGACCTTTCCACATCAAGTGTGTGCCAGAACTACCACATTCTCCTCAGCACTCGTTCATTACTTGATTATTTCAATCCTAGTGCTTTGGGGCTCATTTGGTAGATAAAACATCATATCATTTAGTTTCCTATGGTATCTCCTATTCGACTTTTTTTTAACTTAAAGGCTTTATTTTTTTAGAGCAGTTGTATGTTCACAGCAAAATGAAAAGAACATTTTTCCATGTACCCTCTGCCCCCACACATGCATAGCCTCACCCATTATCAACATCCCTCATAGATTGCTATATTTGTTACAATTGATAAACCTACATTGAGACATCATTATCACCCAGAGTCCATCGTTTACATTAGGGTCCTCTCTTAGTGTTGTACGTTCTAAGGGTTTGGACAAATGTATAATGACATCTATCCACCATTAGAGTATCATACAGAGTAGTTTCACTGCCCTAAAAGTCCTTTGTGCTCTGTCTGTTCATCCCACACCCTTCTCAATCCCTGACAACCACTGATCTTCTTACTGTCTCCATAGCTTTGCCTTTTCCAGAATGTCATATGGTTGCAATCATACTGTATGTGGTCTGTTCAGGTTGGCTTCTTTCACTTACTAATATGCATTTAAGATTCCTACGTGTCTTTTCATTGCTTGATAGCTCATTTCTTTTTAGCACTGAGTAATATCCCATTGCCTGTATGCACCACAGTTTGTTTACCCATTCACCTGCTGAAGGACATCTTGGTTGCTTCCAAGTTTTGGCAATTATGAATGAGACTCCTATAAACATCAGTGTGCAGGTTTTTGTGTAGACATTTTATTTGATCTTTATCTGCATATCTTCAATTGTAATCAAGGTTAAACATTTCATCTTATGTGTATTTACTAAAGTAGTTAATTTTTGTGTCAATGTTCTGTCTTTTTCCCAACTTCTATTGATATCTTCATGTTTTGTGTTTTGGCCAATTTCCACTTTATTGTTTTAAAGCTAATATCCCTGAAAATTATTACCTGAAACATTCTCCTCGGTATGTAGCTTGCTTTTTAATTTTGTTCGTCAAAATGATGCTTTTGATGCTTATATGGTTGAATCTATGTTTTCTTTTGTGCTTTCTCCTAATGCTTTAAAGTTTTTAAAGTTATCTCTACTCCAGATACCTAAAAATATTCAACTTTATGTCTTAACTTGTTAATATATTTATAATTTATTTTGGTGAATTCTGTGAAATTCTTCTAAGTTATTCTTTTCCTGAATTGTCAGCCACTTATCTGAACTGTAATATTTTGAATGCTTCCTTTTTGTTATCTGCCATCTTATCTATTTCTGGATTTTCCATTCTATTCCATTGAGCAGTATCTGATCCTCCTCTACTACCACCTTATTTACATTACTGTTGCTTATAAATAGGCATTTTTATTGTGTTTGTAATAGGGTCTGTATTAGTCAGCTTGGCTGCTATGACAAAATGTGACAGACTGGGTGGTTTAAACAACAGTTACTTATTTCTCTTGGTTCTGGAGGCTGGGAGGGCTAAGATTAAACTCAGTTCCCAATGAGGTTCTCTTCCTGACTTGCAGATGGCTGCCATCTTGCTGTGTCCTCACATGGCTGAGAGAGTCTGAGCTCTCTGGTGTCTCTTCTTATAAGGACACTAATCCTATCAGATCAGAGCCTCACCCTTGTGAACTCATTTAACTTTAATTCCTTCCTTATTCTAAATACAGTCATATTGGGGGTTAACGAACAGCAACACATGAATTTGTGGAGGGCACAATTCATCCATAGCAGGATCACATTTCCCAATAAGCATCCAATCTAATTATGTTCCTGACCCTATAATTCCTGACCCCTGCATATCGTAGCAGCCAGCCACGACCCCAACAGCTACTTCTGATCATCACCCTAGATCCTCATCCTTAGGCTCCATGTTACTGCTCTAACTGCTTGCACTATACCACAACTCCCGTGATTTGATTTTGAATCCCTGCAGCCCTGCATGGTCCTACCTCTCTAATCCATTCTTCTTTAGGCCCCCTTTGGCCTCAAGTGGAAATCTTCAGTGAATTGTCATCAGGTCAGCCCCCGGCTCCCTACGTATGTAGTTTCTTCTCAAAGGATGAGGCACATAATTGGTTTCACAATTCACTTTCCACCTGTACATTGAATCATAATACAGGGCTCTGTGACACTACCTCTACTAACTGTGGTTTAGGTCAATATAACAGGCTTGTATTTCAGGCTTCTTAAACTAGAACTTTAGGATAGGACTTCCCGTGTGTAATGGGTTGCTAAAATCAATACTATTTGCATGTAATATTCTTTTGCCACGTGTTTCTAATATTGTTCTCTTACTCTAGATGTTGTTCTCAGTTATGCTTCCATCTGGTTGGGCAGGCATGGGTGGCCTGCTAAATGAGCATGTCATCATGGTGACAAAGACCTTTTCCTTAAGCTTCAGACTCTTCCTCAAAGCACTAGGGAAAAGCTGAATCCTAATTTGGAATGAAGGGCTTCATTCAAATATTCATTCACTCCCAGAAAATGTAATTTGGTCTTTTGTTTTCCATTATAAGGAATCTCTTAAAATAAAATAGTAGTTGAGATTCTAAATATTTGGCCAGGGACTGTCTTTGTCCTCAGCACTTAATGCAGTACCTGGTACATAATAGATGCTCAATAAATATTTATGGAATGCAAGGAAGAAGAGGTAAATTTAAACCTGGAAGCTGAGATCAGCTTTTAATTTTATATTCTGCGGTAATTTGTTGGCTTTATGAATGTATGACTCCTTCAACTTCGGTACGCCAAGATGCTGCTCACAGGGACAAAATTCTGAGTCCCAGGATCGTTCCTCCAGTGATTTGGCCAGAAGTGTGCTTCACAGCAGATGGGTATACTAGAGCTCTCTGCCTAAAACCTATAAGAGGGTAGGAGGATTTTATTCATTCTTCCATTCTACAGGTATTTAATGTGGTTCCAAAGATGAGAATAAGCAATGTGCCGGCATAAGACAAGAACAGAGACTGTAGGGGTTCAAAGAAAGCTAACACTGAAATTGATGTTGAGCCTGCATTTTTAAAGGTAGAATGACCTTAGAAATCATGAAACCAGTGGTGATTGGTGATAAGAGATTCACTCTTGTCTCCTAACCCCCAAAGTTGGATCTTAAGAAAGTCATAGGATTAGTATTTCCACCACTTTTCTTTTTTTTTTTTCACCACTTTTCTTTAAAAACAGCATCATATCACTCTGATACATCACGTAGAAATTGTAATTTATGGAGTGGGGATTCAGGAGTGAATTTAATGTCAATTCTCATCAAATTCCTACTGTGCCAACTTTCTATTTTACAAGTCTCTCTTATCTGGAACAGCATCATTCAACCCCACTGCTTCCCATTTTAAAATTAATAATTTGCTCTGTGTCTGTGCTTTGTAATTTCTCTTGTCCTCTGTTATTAAGTCTGTGGTTTGAGGGACAGTCTACTTGAAAGGTATTAAGAAAAAAGTTTTATGGCCAGAGCAGCACACTGTTGGTAGAAAAGCGACTTGTGCCACTTACCCAACAGACTGTAGAATATTCTCAGCATTTTGTTCGGGACTCTTAAGAATGTGGTCCTAAGGACTTGGCAGAATCCTTACTCTTAGAGGATAGAGAGCCCTGAAAATGAAGAAATTCAGAAATTCATGGGTATGAAACATGCACCCAGAGATGTGAAGATGCTGCAGTCTAATCTTGAGGATTCCAAGGTACCAAATAGAGGAAGTGCACTAGCACAGCACTTCTCAAACTTTAATGTGCACATGAATCACCTGGGGATCGTGCTAAATGTAGATTCTAATTCAGTAGATCTGGAGGGAGGCCTGAGATTCTGCATTTCTAACCTGCTCCCAGGTGATACTCGTGCTGATGATCCATGGACCACGTCCGAGAAGAGTCTTAGTAAATATAACACTTAATAAAGGCTCTTTTACGACTTATTTATTTACATCCTCTTTTCCAAGAAAAAGAATCGTTGCCATTTATAAAGCTATGGGCAATAAAACAAGATTAAAAAATAAAATAAAGGAAGAAATTGAGGTTAAGGGGGGAAAAGTAGGAAAGGAAAAGTACGTAAGTCTGGAGGATCAGTTGACATAGGAAATGCAAATCATTGTGCCCTGAATAACTGCTAGAGGAGGGAAAGTATTTCTGTGCTTTTTAATAACCAGAGCAAACTGAAAAATGATCTGTTACAAGTCTTACAGTGTTTGTGAGATAAAACCTTCCCAGCGCTCAGCAGAAGCAAGTAGCATTGAGCACCAGGGGCATCATTTCCTGTGGATAACCATGCAAGAGGCTCAAGGTGAAGCAGTAAGCAATATTCTTCAACATGTTCTGAGAGGAAATAGAATGCTAAACTCTTTGTTTTAATAATGTATGCATCTGTATAGGCCAATGACATAGTGCCAACGTGTAGATTTATGACTCTCTGATGCTCTGGCATGTATCAAGGATAAGATTTAGGATCTCTAGGCTGAAAGGACTGCATGTCCTTCAGTATGGATTATTTATACAGATGTAAATCTTATATATGTATGTAGCTCAGGAAAATTTCCGTAACAAGATGCATAAGAAGATATGGAATGATCTTGTTCAAAACAGAGGACAAGTCCGCCACTAAGCACAGCCCCTCAAGATTTGCTAAGATGTAGACCAACTGGTCCTTCAATTATCCACCCTATCACCAATCTCCAGAATATATATGAGAAGGCTAGATAGTTGCTAGTGTGATCTTTGAAAGGAATTTACAGAGAAGAAGAGAGACGTGGCATTTTCCCCTCCTCCTGTGGGGAAGGATAGGGGTTTTCTTTTGCCCAGTCAATTCTGGAGTCTCAAGAAAAGTATTTGGTGAGGGACTGCTTCCTAAAAACATGCCTAATGCTGTTTCTCAATTTTTTTAGGCAGTGGGGTGCTAGTAAATGTTTAACAACCTGCTCTCCAGAAAGGGAGTGAGGGTGGGGGAAGCCCTGATTTGTAGCACTTGCTGATTTCTGTGGTGTAAATATTTCCATCATGGCCAATTTCAAGCTACAAGCCTGAAATCACTGATGTGATGTCACAACTGACGTTGTGAAGAGATGTGTACAATCATCTTGCAGCTCCAAACACCACTGATTTTAGGTAAATTCCATGTTCTTACAGTAATGGGCTCCAGCCCATGCCTGTTTGTAGACTCCTTCAACATTAGCTCTGGGCTTGATCATGTGACTAGTTTTCAGTCATGGGAAATCAGCAAGCATGACACAAGCAGAGGTTTAGAAAGTACCTGTGCTGTGTTTGGAGCTTTCCTTCTTGGAATGCTTCACCATGTAAAGAAGGCTGGGATAGTCTGCTGCAGGATGAATGATCACTTGGAGATATGTGGCCCAGCCAACTCCCAACACCAACTGCCAGATATGTGAGTAAGGTCATCTTAGACCATCCAGCCCAGTCAAACCACCGGCTGACTGCAGCTGTATGCATTACCACAGGCCACAACAGCAGAAAAACCACCCATCTGAGCCCATCCCAAATTGCTCACCCACATAATTTTGAGCAAATAAAGTGTTTTTATTTAATTGAGGTAACATTGTTTTATAAATTTATATAGGTTTCAACTTCTGTATACGCTACAGCATCTCACCACCAAAAGTTTAGTTTCCATCTATGAAAGTGGTAGTTGTTTTAATCTACTAAGTTTGCATGCAGTAATAGATAACTGATACACCATACATGCCTCCCCTGGAGATTGGGATGCACATGAGTAATTATGCTGGTAGAGTAGCTCATGATGACATGGCATGGAGAGAAGGGTCAGCACTAGATCAAGCCACACTACCATCTTATAGTGAGCAAGGTCAAGTCCTTATCATGAAGGGGATCTTTGAAAGGACCCTACCCAAAAAGGCTCCTGCTGGGGTGAAAGGGTCCCACAAGAATAGAGATTGTGGGGAGTTCTCTGGAAGCAGGAGATGAGGGCGTATTATAAGAGAAGTCTGTCAGAAAGCTTATTACCCATATCTGAAGGAAGGTACAGTGAAGTAGCTTCCAGCAATGCACCTCATGAAAGACTTAGGGTTTGGATGCCTACCAAGGTAAGAGGGCATTCAACAGTCAAGAGAAACACAAACAACAATAACTCCAAGCTCTCTTTCCTCCATTCCTTCCTTAGAGGAGCCACTGGTCAGTAGAATAAAGAATAAAGTAGAATAAAGCTGTTTCCTGTTTGTATTGTACCAAATCCAGCCAATTCTATAACTTGCAAAACTTACGTTTGCATCTAAAGAACTTTTAAATAATATTTAATGCATAATGAATGACTTATGAACACCCAATAAAAAATAATACTGTCTCATTCATTCATGCATTCATTCATTCAGTATGGATTGAGGGTTACTTTCTGCCAGGCAAGTTGTAAGATCTAAAAATTCAGCAATGAACAATATAGAGTTCTTACCTTCATAGAGCTTACATTTTAGTGTTGGGGACAGATAAAACAGATAAATACATAATCAAGTATCAGTGAGAAGTTCTCAGATGAAAATAAACATTTATTTTCTGATACCATTCCAATGGGTGAAGGAGTATCACCTCATTATTCTGGGTAAGGGTGATAGTCCAGGTTTTCCATTGAACTTCCATTGATCCCTGAGTGGAAGTGGCTCCTTGTTACTCCTTAGTGAGGGCAGGAAGCCAAAATTGCAGATGAGGAGAAGACAGCAGGGGAGCAATGGAAGGCAGAGATGTTACCTTTCATCAGGTCCTAACATTTCCCAAGCAACCAGGGAAGTTCTCAATATGTAGTTACTTAAGACAACTTAAATATTCAACACAAAGAAGGTAGATAATTAATGGTGACTTCATAAAATGGAATACTATCCACCAATGGCCACAAACGTATGATAGCTATATGCATCAATACGGATGAATCTCAAGAAAATAGTGTGACTAATAAAAAGCAAGTTACAGAAAAGAAAACATATACTGTGTTTCTAATCATATAAAGCTTGAAAACAGGCAAAACTAAGCAAAATATTTTTTTAGGGATACCTAAATGGGTGTAAATGAAAAACTATAAAGAACAATAAGGGAATGATTAACAAAATTGAAGACAATAGTTGATTCTGGAAGAAGGAATGGGGTATGACTGGGGAGAGGTATACAGAAACTTTCAAAAGTATAAGTAATGTTCCAGTTCAGCAATTCTCAAACTTTGATCTCTGTCAGAACCACGTGGGGAATTTGGTAAAAAAAACAAAACAAAACAAAAAACCTGAGTTCTATCTTATTTCCAGGGGCTTGGGCCTCTATGTTCTCTATTAGATCTCCAGAGAATTCTGATAGACACCAAGGTTTAAGAACCAAGGTTAACTCTTAAGATAGGTACTGTGTAAACACAAGTTTATTTTGTAATTACCTTTTAAGTATATATGTACATTACATATACTCCTTTATATATATAACACATTCCATTAAAAATTTTATGTAGTTCTTTTAATGGTCTTGTCTATACTTCCTAGGCATGAAAACTTCCAGCAGCCCAAGCCTCTTGACCATGACTGAACAGACCTCAGTATACTTTATATGATAGTCTCCATTCAGAAATCATATTGTCTAGTCTAGTCTGAGTCAAAACTCCAAACTTGATTTAACATTAAACTGTATTTCTCTCCCAGTTTAAGCCTTCTTCTGACAAGAAGTCTGCAGTAGAAAAGGTGAGGTGTGGTTGATATGATTGACTTCTTTTTTTCCCCTTAAATCCCCCTCCACTAACTGCTAGAGTCAAATCCACTGCAGTCATCAGTACTATTATGATACGTCTACCTTTTTTCACTTTAGCTCTACAGCCCATTCTCCACACAGCAGCCTCAATAATATTTGTTTTAATTTTTTTAATTTAAACTAATTTTCAGCTTATAGAAAAGTTGCAGAAATAGTACAAGAGTATTCCCTTATACCCCTCATTCAAGTTTCCCTAATATTAGTGTCTTATATAACCATAGTACACTTACTAAACTCAGGAAATTCACTCCAGTACAATACTATTAACTAGATTACATGCTTTATTCTAACTTCAGTGGTTTCCCCACTGTCATTTTTCTCTTCCAGGATCCTATTTCCAGGATCACATTGCATTTAGTTGTTGTTTCTGCTTCATCTCCTCCATCTATAAAAGTTCTTCACTTTTTCCTTAACTTTCATGACCTTGACACTTTTGAAGAGTATTAATCAGTTATTTTGTCAAATGTCTCCTGATGTAGGTTTTTCTGTTGTTTTTTAATGATTGGAATGAGGCATTTTGGTATGCCTTTATTTTAGAACTTTCAAAACTCTCCAATATGCTAAGAATAAAATCAAACATGTACCCCAATTTGGCATCGTCTGACCCTTAAATTTGTTCTTGATTCACCTTAAGTCACTCTGGTCTGGCCACAGTGGTTACTGTAGTTTGAATTCCTCAGGAAGCAGACTCTGAGATGAAGTTTAGTGTGCAAGCTGTTTATTATGGAGCTCCTTTGAGACCAAACCCTATGAAAGGAAAGGAAGAAAGGGGAGTGGGCATGTGGAGAAATTGAGCTGCATGTGACAGACTAGACTGATCCTACATGGAGCCCTGGGGCTAGAAATGGTCTTTCAGGGTTGTACCCTTTTGAAATGAGATGGCCAAGCCTTATACTCCCTACATGCATTGATAACTGGATGTAGCCCATCTTGGAAAAGATGTGACCTTAGTGGCATGGCACCTGAAGACACTGACACTGAAAGTTGTTTGCCCTTAGCACTCCCAGCAGCTGGGACAATAAGTACTTCAATGAAGGGGGATCTAGGTAGCACATGACAGTGTTCCACCACACTGTCTTCCAGTTTAAGGTCTTTTTCCCTTCAGAAATTTTTATGTACTTGTCCTTCCTGCTGTTGTGCTTCCCATTGGCTATTTGCATAGATGATTCATCCCCATCCTTAAGAAATCAGCTAAAACATCAGTGCCTCAGTGAGGCCTTCCTGGCTTTCTTTTTCCTACTTCATGATTTACGATTACATGTCTGTTTACTAATTTACTATCTCCCAATGAGACTGAGAGCTCCATAAAGGCAGGAAGCACATAAATTTGATTCACCTCTGTTTACTACCACTTAACATGGGGCCAAGTCCATAGCAAGTCTTCAATAAATTGTTTAAAAATTAGTGAATAACAAGATGAATGGATGAAATAAAATATAATAAATCTGGGTTTTTTTGGACAAAACTTCAGAGTATGGTAAATAGTCACAGACAACCAGGAAATGATCTAGGGTGTGTGGTGTGGTACAATCTCCTTAAGTTAAGGAGTTCAGGGAATGGAAAACATAGTGAGAGACTCAGAAGTCAAGGAAACTCAAACCTGTTGTTGAAGAGGTGTTTTAGTCTGCTCAGGTTGTCACAATAAAACACCATGGATTGGGCTTCCCTGGTGGTGCAGTGGTTGAGAGTCTGCCTGCCGATGCAGGGGACACGGGAGAGGCCACAACAGTGAGAGGCCCGCGTACCGCAAAAAAAAAATACAAAAAAAACACATGGATTGAGTAGCTTAAACAACAGAAATTTATTTTCTCACAGTTCTGGAGCCTGGAAATCCAAGATCAAGGTGTCAGCATGCTCAGGTTCTGGTAAGGGCCTTCTAACTGGCTTGTAGATGGCTGTCTTCTTGCTTGGCTTGCTGGCTTGTCCTCACATGGCAGAGAAAGAAAGAGAACAAACTCTCTGGTGTCTCTTCTTATAAGGGCACTAATCCCATCATGAGGGTCCCACCTTCATGACCCTACCTAATCCTAATTACATCCCAGTGGCCCTATCTCCAAATACTATCACACTGAGGGGAGGGCCTCAACATATGAATTTTGGGGGACACAATTCAGCCCATAGGAAGATACAATGCATTTTGTATTAAGTTTGTTTAAAAGACTATTAACTTACCTACTTTTGCATTGTTTATCTAAAAGACTCAACACATTAGTTTATTATCCATTTCTAAAGCATATAATTAGTGCTCAAGGAATAATATCACCACATATTAAGTTTGAAATACTAAAGATATATTTCTTAGGACAACACATGCTGTTGGTAATTGAATATGAGCAACATACTAACCTTTGAGATTAGCAATTTTTAAAAGTTCATGTGGGACTTCCCTAGTGGTGCGGTGGTTAAGAATCTGCCTGCCAATGCAGGGTACACGGGTTCGAGCTCTGATCCGGGAAGATCCCACTTGCCGCGGAGCAACTGAGCCCATACACCACAACTACTGAGCCTGCACTCCAGACCCCGAGAGCCACAACTACTGAGCCCATGTGCCACAACTATGGAAGCCCATACACTTAGAGCCCGTGCTCCGCAACAGGAGAAGCCACTACAATGAGAAGCCCACACACTGCAATGAAGAGTAGCCCCCACTCGCTGCAACTAGAGAAAGCCCACGTGCAGCAATGATAACCCAACCCAGCCAAAAATTAATTAATTAATTAAATTTAAAAGTTCATGTGCATTAGAATTTCCAGAGGATCTGGTTAAAATGTAGATTCCTGTGCTCCATAGCTGGTACTTCTGCCATTTTATTTTATTTTATTGGTTTTTGTTATTTATTTATTTATCTATCTATTTACTTATTTATTTATTTTTGGCTGTGTTGGGTCTTCATTGCTGCACGTGAGCTTCCTCTAGTTGCTGTGAGCAGGGCCTAATTCTTCCTTCGGTGCGTGGGTTTCTCATTGCAGTGGCTTCTCTTGTTGCAGGGCACAGGATCTAGGCACACAGGCTTCAGTAGTTGTGGCACATGGGCTCAATAGTTGTGGCTCGTGGGATCTAGAGCACAGGCTCAGTAGTTGTGGCGCATGGGCTCAGTAGTTGTTGCTCATGGGCTTAGTTGCTCCGCGGCATGTGGAATCTTCCTGGACCTGGGCTTGAACCTGTGTCCCCTGCATTGGCAGGTGGATTCTTAACCACTGCGCCACCAGGGAAGTCCCACTTCTGCCATTTTAAACAGAGCCCCAGGTGATTCTACTACAGATGAGTGAGGATTACATTTTGAGGAATATGTTACTGGTTACATCAGAAATAACTTGGTCCTTCAAAATGAGTTCAACATTCTGTTGCCTCCTTCCTTGGCATGACTGCAAGGGCATTGACAGCATTTACAGATGATTTGGTGGTGTTTATGACTGTGCAAGGTTCTTAAGCAACAGAGAAAAAGGAAAGGTATTCCTGATAGCCAGCAGACAACTGCTCCCACTACAAAAACATGTTCACACAGAGAGACAGAGACAGAGACAGACAGAGACAGAGAAAGAAAGAGAGAATGATGCACCAGAATTTGACTGGGGTTGGGGGAGAGTTGGTTGGCAGCTCTTGGAGAGCCAGGAGATGGGTGAAGCCTAACACAGCACTGTCACTGAGTGAATAAGTATAACGACTTGAAAATTTTTAATCTTTTTAAATTGGTACTTTTGGAGCAGCTTTAAGTTCACAGCAAAACTGAAGTGAAGGTACCGAGATTTCCCATATACCCTCTGCCCCCTCCACACATGAATAGCCTCCCCCGTTATCAACATCCCCCACCAGAGTGGTAAATTTTTTACCACTGATGAACCTACATTGACACATCATAATCACCCAAAGCACATTGTTTTCATTATGTTTCACTCGTGGTGGTATACATTCTATGGGTATGGACAAATCTATAATGACGTCTATCCATCATTATGGTATCATGCAGAATATTTTCACTGCCCTAGAAATGCTCTGTGCTTCTCCTAATCATTCCCACCCCAAAACCTGGCAACCACTGATCTTCTGTCTCCATAGTTTTGCCGTTTCCAGAATGTCATATAGTTGGAATCATACAGTATGTAACCTTTTCAGATTGGCTTATTTCACTTAGCAACATGCAGTTAAGTTTCCTCCATGTGTTTTAATGGCTTGAAAGCTCATTTCTTTTTAGTGCTGAATAATGTTCCATTGTCTGGTTGTATCACAATTTATTTATCCATTCACCTACAAAAGGACATCTTGGTTGCATTGAATCTATAGACCAAGTTGGGAAGAACTGACATCTTGACAGCATTGAGTTTTCCTATCCATGAATATTTTCCTCTGAATACCCATGAACTTGCCCTCTGTTACTTAAGTACCTCCATTTATTTAGTTCTTCTTTTTGTTCATCAGAGTTTTGTAGTCTTCCTCATATAGATCCTGTACATATTTTATTAAATTTATCCCTAAGTATTTCATTTTTGAGTGTGCCAGTGTAAACGGTATTGTATTTTTAATTTCAAATTTCACTTGTTCATTGCTGGCATACAAGAAAGTGACTGGCTTTTGTAGATTAACCTTGTATCCTGCAAGCTGGATATAATCGCTCATTCCAAAAGATTTTGTTGATTCTTTAGGATTTTCTACTTTTAGACAATCATGTCATTTGTGAACAAAGACAGTTTTATTTTTCCTTCCCAATCTGTGTGCCTTTCATTTCCCTTTCTCATCTTATTGCATTAGGTAGAACTTCCAATATGATGTTGAAAAGGAGTGGTAAGGGGGGACATCCTTGCCTTGTACCTGATCTTAGTGGGAAAGCTTCTAGTTTCTCACCATTAAGTATGATGTTAGCTCTATTCTTTATTAGTTGAGGAACTTACCTTCTATTCATAGTTTACTGAGAATTTTTATCATGAATGGATGTTGGACTTTGTCAAATGCTTTTCCTGCATCTATTCATATGATCATTTGATTTTTCTTTTTTAATCTGTTGATGTGATAGATTACATTAACTGATTTTTGAATGTTGAACCAATCTTGCATACTTGGCATAAATCCCACCTTGTCATGGGGAATAATTCTTTTTATACATGGTTGGATTTGATTTGCTAATATTTATTGAGGATTTTTGCATCTATGTTCATAAGAGATATTGGTCTATAGTTTTCTTGTAATTTTTTTCTGGTTTTGGTATTAGGGCAATGGTAGCCTCATAGAATGAGTTAGGAAGTAACCTTTTGCTTTAATTTTCTGGAAGAGATTGTAAAGGATTGGCATAATTTCTTCCTTAAATGTTTGGTAAAATTCACCAATGAATCCATCTAGGCCTGGTACTTTCTGATTTGGAAGATTATTAATTATTGATTAAATTTCTTTAATAGGCCTATCAAGATTATTTATTTCTTCTTGTGTGAGTTTTTGTAAATTGTGTCTTTCAGGGACTTGGTCCATTTCATCAAGATTATCAAATTTGCGGGCATAGACTCGTTCATACTATTCTTTTATCAAGATTTCAATGTCCATAGGATCTGGAAAAATGTCCCGTCTTTCATTTCTGATATTAGTAATTTGTGTCTTCTTTTTTTCTTAGCCTGTCTAGAGGCTTATCAATTTTATCATTTCAAAGACCCAACTTTTGATTTCCTTGATTTTTTAATTGATTTCTTCTTTTCATTTTCATTGATTTGTGTGCTAATTCTTATTATTCCTTTCTCCTGCTTACTTTGAAATTAATTTGCTGTTTTTACTATTTTCCTAATGTAGAAACTTAGATTATTGATTTTAGACTTTTATTCTTTCCCAATAAATGCATTCAATGCATTTATAAGAAAAGATGCACTGCTTTTGCCACACACCACAAATTTTGAAAAGTTGTGTTTTTATTTTCATTTAGTTCAAAATATTTTTTGATTTCTCTTGAGGCTTCTTTGAGCCATGTGTGATTTAGAAGTATGTTTTTAACCTCCACATATTTGGGGATAATAGCTTTTTAAAAAATAAATAAATGAGGGAAGACAGTTAAATAAAGACTTTTTTTGTAATCTGGTGTAGCCCAGCCCAGCACAATCGAGGCTCTCTAAATAAATGGGAGCATAAGAATATTATTTTTATCTCCCTGCTGGACTTCTATGTTTAATAGGACTCATTTCTTTCCATACCAAAGAGCATTAATGGAATGCATGACAAGATTAGCTAACATGAATTAAATAGAATTTAATTATCATAAATTTAAAAGAACCACCACAGCTGCTATGAGCAATGTGGAAAAATGGAAAAAGTGAAATACAGTTTGGCTTCCATTATGATTAACACTATAGAAAAGATTTTATTTCCTATTATTATTAACACTCAAGTGTTGCTACAAATATTTTTAAATCCATTCTAATCTGGTAACAGAACTGACCATGGAAAGTTAAATTATTTATTTTCTTGCTTTATCCAATTTATGGACTGAAAAGTTACCTTCATTTAATTAGGGGTTAATATAGTGATGAAATCGCAAGAATCATTATTAAAATGGAAGAGAAAGATTAAAAAATTAAACCAACCACATTGTATTGATCATCTAACTATTTTTAATCTCATTATTTTTCTGATTTGTATATTTTATTAGAAGTGATATTAAATATATTAATGAAACCTCCTTCTCTGACAAGAAACATAATGCAAAGTTCTCTTTCTCAAATCATTTTAATTATCAAGAACATTAATATGAATTTAAAAATCTAGAATTGCATGGATATATAAAACCAAACTTAAACATGAAAATCACCCTGACGCTTACCTAAAAAGGTAAGTGATATTGACATTAACCTACAAATATTCTTTTTTTTAACATATTTATTGGAATATAATTGCTTTACAATGGTGTGTTAGTTTCTACTTTATAACAAAGTGAATCAGTTATACATATACATGTATCCCCATATCTCTTACATCTTGCGACTCCCTCCCTCCACCCTCCTATCCCACCCTTCTGGCTGGTCACAAAGCACCGAGCTAATCTCCCTGTGCTATCTGACTGCTTCCCACTAGCTATCTATTTTACATTTGGTAGTGTATATATGTCCATATATACACTACCACTCTCTCACTTTGTCCCAGCTTACCCTACCCCTTCCGCACATCCTCAAGTCCATTCTCTAGTAGGTCTACATCTTTATTCCCATCTTGCTCCTAGGTTCTTCATGACAATTTTTTTTTTAAGATTCCATATATATGTGTTAGCATACGGTATTTGTTTTACTCTTTCTGACTTACTTCACTCAGTATGACAGTTTCTAAGTCCATCCAGCTCACTACAAATAACTCAGCGTCATTGCTTTGGATGGCTCAGTAATATTCCATTGTATATATGTGCCACATCTTCTTTATCCATTCATCTGTTGATGGACACTTTGGCTGCTTCCATGTCCTGGCTATTGTAAATAGAGCTGCAATGAACATTTAGGTACATGACTCTTTTTGAATTATGGTTTTCTCAGGGTATATGCCCAACAGTGGGATTGCTAGGTCGTATGGTAGTTCTATTTTTAGTTTTCTAAGGAACCTCCATACTGTTCTCCATAGTGGCTGTATCAATTTACATTCCCACCAACAGTGCAAGAGAGTTCCCTCTCCTCCACACCCTCTCCAGCATTTCTTTTTTTTTTTTTTTTGGGTACACGGGCCTCTAACTGTTGTGGCCTCTCCCGTTGGGGAGCACAGGCTCCAGCGGCAAAGGCTCAGCAGCCATGGCTCACGGGCCTAGCCGCTCCATGGCATGTGGGATCTTCCCAGACCAGGGCATGAACCTGTGTCCCCTGCATTGGCAGGCAGACTCTTAACCACTGCGCCACCAGGGAAGCCCTCTACAGCATTTCTTGTTCGTAGATTTTTTGATGATGGCCATTCTGTCCAGTGTGAGATGATGTCACATTGTAGTTTTTTGGGTTTTTTTGTTTTGTTTCTTTGCAGTACATGGGCCTTTCACCGTTGTGGCCTCTCCTGTTGCGGAGCACAGGCTCCGGACGCGCAAGCTCAGCAGCCATGGCTCATGGTCCCAGCCGCTCCGCGGCATGTGGGATCTTCCTGGACCGTGGCATGAACCTGCGTCCCCTGCATCGGCAGGTGGACTCTCAACCACTGTGCCACCAGGGAAGCCCACATTGTAGTTTTGATTTGCATTTCTCTAATGATTAATAATGTTGAGCATTCTTACATGTGTTTGTTGGCAGTATGTATATCTTCTTTGGAGAAATGTCTATTTAGGTCTTCTGCCCATTTTTGGATTGGGTTGTTTGTTTTTTTGTTATTGAGATGCATGAGCTGCTTATAAATTTTGGAGATTAATCCTTTGTCAGTTGCTTCATTTGCAAATATTTTCTCCCATTCTGAGGGTTGTCTTTTGGTCTTGTTTATGGTTTCCTTTGCTGTGCAAAAGCTTTGAAGTTTCATTAGGTCCCATTTGTTTATTTTTGTTTTTATTTCCATTTCTCTAGGAGGTGGGTCAAAAAGGATCTTGCTGTGATTTATGTCATAGAGTGTTCTGCCTATGTTTTTATCTAAGAGTTTGATAGTGTCTGGCCTTACATTTAGGTCTTTAATCCATTTTGAGTTTATTTTTGTGTATGGTGTTAGGGAGTGTTCTAACTTCATACTTTTACATGTAGCTGTCCAGTTTTCCCAGCACCACTTTTGAAGAGGCTGTCTTTTCTCCACTGTATATTCTTGCCTCCTTTATCAAAGATAAGGTGACCATATGTGCGTGGGTTTACCTCTGGGGTTTCTATCCTGTTCCACTGATCTATATTTCTGTTTTTGTGCCAGTACCTTACTGTCTTGATTACTGTAGCTTTGTAGTATAGTCTGAAGTCAGGGAGCCTGATTCCTCCAGCTCCATTTTTCATTTCCAAGATTGCTTTGGCTATTCGGGGTCTTTTGTGTTTCCATACAAATTGTGAAATTTTTTGTTCTAGTTCTGTGAAAAATGCCATTGGTAGTTTGATAGGGATTGCATTGAATCTGTACATTGCTTTGGGTATTATAGTCCTTTTCACAATGTTCATTCCTCCAATCCAAGAACATGGTATATCTCTTCATCTGTTTGTATCATCCTTAATTTTTTTCATCTGTTTAATAGTTTTCTGCATACAGGTCTTTTGTCTCCTTAGGTAGGTTTATTCCTAGGTATTTATTCTCTTTGTTTCGATGGTTAATGGAATTGTTTCCTTTTTTCTCTTTCAGATTTTTCAACTTTAGTGTATAGGAATGCATGTGCATTGATTTTGTATCCTGCTACTTTACCAAATTCATTGATTAGCTCCAGTAGTTTTCTGCTGGAGTTTTTAGGTGTCACTATATATAGTATCATTTCATCTGCAAACAGTGACAGCTTTAGTTCTTCTTTTCTGATTTGGATTCCTTTTATTTCTTTTTCTTCTCTGATTGCTCTGGCTAAAACTTCAAAAACTATGTTGAATAATAGTGGTGAGAGTGTGCAACCTTGTCTTGTTCCTCATCTTAGTGGAAATGGTTTCAGTGTTTCACCACTGAGGACGATGTTGGCTGTGGGTTTGTCATATATGGCCTTTATTATGTTGAGGTAAGTTCCCTCTATGGCTACTTTCTGGAGGGTTTTTATCATAAATGGGTGTTGAATTTTGTTGAAAGCTTTTTCTGCATCTATTGAGATGATCATATGGTTTTTCTCCTTCAGTTTGTTAATATGGTTTATCACATTGTTTGATTTGTGTATATTGAAGAATCCTCGCATTCCTGGGATGAACCCCACTTGATCATGTTGTATGATGATTTTAATGTGCTGTTGGATTCGGTTTGCTAGTATTTTATTGAGGATTTTTGCATCTATGTTCATGAATGCTATTGGCCCGTAGTTTTCTTTTTTTGTAACATCCTTGTCTGGTTTTGGTATCAAGGTGATGGTGGCCTCATAGAATGAGTTTGGGAGTGTTCCTCACTCTGCTATATTTTCAAAGAGTTTGAGAAGGATAGGTGGTAGCTCTTCTCTAAATATTTGATAGAATTTGCCTGTGAAGCCATCTGGTCTTGGACTTTTGTTTGTTGGAAGATTTTTAATCACAGTCTCAATTTAAGTGCTTGTGATTGGGCCGTTTATATTTTCTATTTCTTCCTGCTTCAGTCTTGGAAGGTTGCGCTTTTCTAAGAATGTGTCCATTTCTACCAGGTTGTCCATTTTATTGGCATAGAATTGCTTGTAGTAATCTCTCATGATCCTTTGTATTTCTGCAGTGTCTGTTGTCACTTCTCCTTTTTCATTTCTAATTCTATTGATTTGTGACTTCTCCCTTTTTTTTTTGATGATTCTGGCTAATGGTTTATCAATTTTGTTTATCTTGTCAAAGAACCAGCTTTTAGTTTTATTGATCTTTGCTATTGTTTCTTTCATTTATTTTTCATTTATTTCTGATCTGATCTTTATGATTTCTTTCCTTCTGGTGACTTTGAGGGGTTTTTTGTCTTCATTCTCTAATTGCTTTATGTGTAAGGTTAGATTGTTCATTTGAGATGTTTCTTGTTTCTTGAGGTAGGATTGTAATGCTCTAAACTTCCCTCTTAGAACTGCTTTTGCTGCATCCCATAGGTTTTGGGCCATCGTGTTTTCATTGTCATTTGATTCTAGGTATTTTTTGATATCCCCTTTTATTGATTCAGTGATCTCTTGGTTATTAAGTAGTTTATTGTTTAGCCTCCATGTGTTTGTGTTTTTTACAGATTTTTTCCTGTAATTCATATCTAGTTTCATAGCATTGTGGTCAGAAAAGATATTTGATATGATTTCAATTTTCTTAAATTTACCAAGGCTTGATTTGTGACCCAAGATATGATCTATCCTGGAGAAAGTTCAATGAGCACTTGAGAAGAAAGTGGATTGTGTTGTTTTTGGATGGAATGTCCTATAAATAGCAGTTATGTCCATCTTGTTTAACGTATCATTTAAAGCCTGTATTTTCTTATTTAATTTCATTTTGGATGATCTGTCCATGGGTGAAAGTGCGGTATTAAAGTCCCCTACTATGATTGTCTTACTGTCGATTTCCCCTTTTATGGCTGTTAGCATTTGCTTAACATATTGTGGTGCTTCTATGTTAGGTCCATAAATATTTACGATTGTTTTATCTTCTTCTTGGATTGATCCCTTGATCGTTATGTAGTGTCCTTCTTTTTGTCTTGTAATAGTGTTTATTTTAAAGTCTATTTTGTCTGATATGAGAATTGCTACTCCAGCTTTCTTTGATTTTCATTTGCATGGAATATCTTTTTCCATCCCTTCACTTTCAGTCTGTATCTGTCCCTAGGTCTGAAGTGGGTGTCTTGTAGACAGCATATATACGGGTCTTGTTTTGGGATCCATTCAGCCTATGTCTAAGTCTCTTGGTGGGAGCATTTGATCCATTTACATTTAAGGTAATTATTGATATGTATGTTCCTATTACCAATTTCTTAATTGTTTTGGGTTTGCTTGTTTCCTGCTTAGAGAAGTTCCTTTAGGATTTGTTGTAAAGCCGGTTTGGTGGTGCTGAACTCTCTTAGCTTTTGCTTGTCTGTAAAAGTTTAATTTCTCCATTGAATCTGAATGAGATCCTTGCTGGGTAGAGTAATCTTGGTTGTAGGTTTCTCCCTTTCATAACTTTTAATATGTCTTGCCACTCCCTTCTGACTTGCAGATTTTCTGCTGAAAGTTCAGCTGTTATCCTTATGGGGATTCCCTTGTATGTTATTTATTGTTTTCCCTTGCTGCTTTTAATATTTTTTCTTTGTATTTAATTTTTGAAAGTTTGATTAATATGTGTCTTGGCATGTTTCTCCTTGGATGTATCCTGTATGGACTCTCTGTGCTTCCTGGACTTGATTATTTCCTTTCCCACATTAGGGTAGTTTTCAACTATAATCTCTTCAAATATTTTCTCACTCCCTGTCTTTCTCTCTTCTTCTTCTGGGACCTCTATAGTTAGAATGTTGGTGCATTTAGTGTTGTCCCAGAGGTCTCTGAGACTATCCTCAATTCTTTTCATTATTTTTTCTTTATTATGCTCTGCAGTAGTTATTCCCACTATTTTATATTCCAGGTCACTTATCCGTTCTTCTGCCTCAGTTATTCTGCTATCAATTCCTTCTAGAGAATTTTAAATTTCATTTATTATGTTTTTCATCATTGTTTGTTTGTTCTTTAGTTCTTCTAGGTCCTTGTTAACGTTTCTTTTATATTCTCCATTGTATTTCCAAGATTTTGTATCATCTTTACTATCATTACTCTGAATTCTTTTTCAAGTAGACTGCCTATTTCCTCTTTATTTTTTTGGTCTGGTCAGTTTTTATCTTGCTCCCTCATCTGCTGCATGTTTCTCTGCCTTCTCATTTTGCTTAACTGACTCTTTTTCAGCTCTCCTTTTTGCAGGCTGCAGGTTCATAGTTTCCATTGTTTTTGGTGTCTGTCCCCAGTGGCTAAGGTTGGCTCAGTGGGTTGTGTAGGCTTCCTGGTGGAGGGGACTAGAGCCTGTGTTCTGGTGGATGAGGCTGGATCTTGTCTTTCTGGTGGGCAGGTCCATGTCTGGTAGTGTGTTTTGGGGTGTCTGTGACCTTATTGTGATTTTAGGCAGCCTCTCTGCTAATGGGTGGGGTTGTGTTCCTCTCTTGTTATTTGTTTAGCATAGGGTGTCCAGCACTATAGCTTGCTGGTCATTGAGTGGAGCTGGGTCTTAGCGTTGAGGTGGAGATCTCTGGGAGGGCATTCGCCATTTGATATTACGTGGAGCTGGGAGGTCTCTGGTGGACCAATGTCCTGAACTCGGCTCTCCCACCTCAGAGCACAGACCTGAGACCCGTTCAGAACACCAAGGCCCTGTCAGCCACACCACTCAGAACAAAAGGGAGAAAGAAAGAAAGAAGAAAGAAAGAAAGAAAGAGAGAAAGAAAAAGAAAGAAGAAAGAGAGAGAGAAAGAGAAAGAAAGAAAATTAATAAAATAAAAAATAATTATTGAAAATTAAAAAGTAATAAAAAGAGGAAAAAAAGAAAGAAGTGAGCAACCAAACCAAAAAACAAATCCACCAATAATCACAAGTGCTAAAAACTATAGTAAAAAAACCTCCCAAAAAACGGACAGACAGAACCCTATGACAAATGGCAAAAGTGAAGCTACACAGACAAAATCACCCAAAGAAACATTCACATACAGACCCAAAAAAGAGAAAAAGGAAAAAAAAATATATGTCATTGCTCCCAAAGTCCACTACCTCAATTTGGGATGATTCATCGTGTATTCAGATATTCCATAGGCAGGGTACATCAAATTGATTGTGGAGATTTAATCCGCTGCTCCTGAGGCTGCTGGGAGAAATTTCCCTTTCTCTTCTTTGTTCACACAGCTCCTGGGGTTCAGCTTTGGATTTGGACCCACCTCTGCATGTAGGTCGCCTGAGGGCGTCTGTTCCCGCCCAGACATGACGGAGTTAAAGGAGCAGCTGAGGGCTTCCCTGGTGGCGCAGTGGTTGAGAATCTGCCTGCTAATGCAGGGGACACGGGTTCGAGCCCTGGTCTGGGAGGATCCCACATGCCGCGGAGCAACTGGGCCCGTGAGTCACAACTACTGAGCCTGCGCATCTGGAGCCTGTGCTCCGCAACAAGAGAGGCTGCGATAGTGAGAGTCCCGCGCACCGCGATGAAGAGTGGCCCCTGCTTGCCACAACTAGAGAAAGCCCTCGCACAGAAATGAAGACCCAACACAGCAAAAATAAGTTAATTAATAAAAAAAAAAAAAAAAAAGGAGCAGCTGATTCAGGGGCTCTGGCTCACTCAGGCCAGGGGGAGGGAGGGGTACGGATGTGGGGTGAGCCTGTGGAGCAGAGGCCGGCGTGACGTTGCACCAGCCTGAGGCTCGCCGTGTGTTCTCCCGGGGAAGTTGTCCCTGGATCACGGGACCCTGGCAGTGGTGTGCTGCACAGGCTCCTGGGAGAGCAGGTGTGGCTAGTGACCTGTGCTTGCACACAGGCTTCTTGGTGGCGGCAGCAGCAGCCTTAGCGTCTCATGCCCGTCTCTGGGGTCCGCGCTGATAGCTGTGGCTCGCGCCCATCTCTGGAGCTCGTTTAGGCAGTGCTCTGAATCCCCCCTCCTTGTGCACCCTGAAACAATGGTCTTCTCCCTCTTTGGCAGGTCCAGACATTTTCCAGGACTCCTTCCTGGCTGGCTGTGGTGCACTAGCCCCCTTCAGGCTGTGTTCACACAGCCAACCCCAGTCCTCTCCCTGGGATCTGACCTCCGAAGCCCAAGCCTCAGCTCCCAGCCCCCGCCCATCCCGGCAGGTGAGCAGACAAGCCTCTTGGGCTGGTGAGTGCTGGTCAGCACCAATCCTCTTTGTGGGAATCTCTCTGCTTTGCCCTCTGCACCCCTGTTGCTATGCTCTTCTCTGTGGCTCCGAAGCTTCCCCCCCTGCCACACCCCGTCTCCACCAGTAAAGGGCTTCCTAGTGTGTGGAAACTTTTCCTCCTTCACAGCTCCCTCCCACTGGTGCAGGTCCCGTCCCTATTCTTTTGTCTCTGTTTTTTCTTTTTTCTTTTGCCCTACCCAGGTACGTGGGGAGTTTCTTGCCTTTTGGGAAGTCTGAGGTCTTCTGCCAGCGTCCAGTAGGTATTCTATAGGAGTTGTTCCACATGTACATGTATTTCTGATGTATTTGTGGGGGGGAAGGTGATCTCCACGTCTTACTCTTCCGCCATCTTGAAGGTCTCTGCCTTACCTGCTAGTGTTGGAGGGTCTCCTGCAGAGGCGGATGGGCGGCTGTCTAATCTCATTTTAATGGAAGGGAAAGTTAGTCTCCCATCCCCTGCCCCCCAGATATGATTTCATTGTAGGATGAACGCTAATAAATAAGTAGTTTCTGGGTTTTCTTTTGTCATGAGAGAACATTAAAAAAATAAAACTATTGCTTAAAACATCTTTCTCTTGTGTGAGAAACAAATAAAATAGAATCCAATGATGTGACTATGTTTGCAACGATTGTTTGTTAAGCCTGAGACTTTTTAGAAACAAGTATACAATTATTCATCTAATCTAAACTTTACATTTTTCTGTTTTCAGGTCAAACTCCCAAGTGTTTGAGGTCAGATTTTGATGGAACACCCAGATGTCCTCAGCTGTCACGGAGAATACTTACCATATTTGCTTGCATATTTCCCCCATTATATTGACAGATATTAGTTATTAACAACGAAGAAAGAGGTGGATTAACGAGTTAACCTAGCAATCACTGTAGCCTGGGGCCAAAACCACCCTTGCCATGATCCAAAGTTTTCAGCTTTATTGTATTCTTTCAGAAATAAGCCATTGTTTCACATGTGGCTAGTAAAATAATAAAAATAAGAATAATAATAAGAAGAAAAAGAACTAACGCCTATTTAGCACCTGATACCCAACTACACAAACGCGTGTGCACACACACCATTCTGCCTCTTCTCCCTACCATAGTTGTCATCCCCTCCTCACATACCCATCCTCCTCTCTCCTGGTGAAAAACTGTCAAAGGGGCTTACTGAATCCTGCATCAGTCTTTGAGATGCATTGGTTTGGTGTGAAATGCATTCACTGGTATGGAAATGTGGCTTTAACAAAGGGTTCTTCATATTGGACCAAATGTTTGCAGCATTATGTAGAGCACTGTTTGTACTTCAGAAAGAAGGATCAGCAAGGGAAGGAATGGGGCAAAATGATTTTCTTGGAGTTGTGGGGAAATTTTTCTTTGTTCATAATAGCCCTATGAATAGGACAAATGTAGAAATACTGCCAGAACTGAAAAATCCCAGCCTATAGTAACTGCCACTGTTAGGGAACTTCCAGAGGACTGGGAAGTACTGCTGTTTGCCCCCAGCAAAAATTAGGAGAAAAAACATTCCCTTACCTGTTGTTAATTGCCAAAACACATGTGTCAAGCCTTCTTTGAGCAAGAGCTGTGTGGGAAATTTACACACAAGTGGAGAGAAAAAGGAGGCAATGACAGAGTTTTGCTTTCTATTGTCTTTTGAATTTTCTCAAGTATAGCAAATGCTGAACATCCCGGAGGAATAAACTCTTAAGGCTTGGGAAAGATGGATACTAACAAGACATACCTTTTTCATCTTTGCCAGGTTAAGGCGATCCAAATAGTTCCTTCTGTTTCAAATGACCATGGATGCCCGGAGTAGACAGACTCACAGGCAATGTGTAAGTTTGTGTCACCATGTCACTGTGTCTGGGTAAAGCATTTCTGTCAAGCCCTTAGCTCTGCTCCACGGCACCGTTGAATTAAGGTGCTGCTTTCAGCAATCAATTTAATGATCAGTGCAGCCAAACAGTGGTTTTGTATTTTTTAGCTGAATTGGTTGATTATGTTACCGAATTGATTAAATTAACTGGCCACTTTAAGGCCAGAGGGAAAATGCTGCATACTCACCTAGAAGAAAATGTGGGGGAAAAATGATCATTTTCCCACAGTTGAGGAAAATCATCACTTTTTTATAATGAGAAATCTATACTGTTTGTGTTACTTCAAAATGATTACTGAGGGGCTTCCCTGGTGGCGCAGTGGTTGAGAGTACGCCTGCCGATGCAGGGGGACACGGGTTCGTGCCCCGGTCCGAGAAGATCCCACATGCCGCGGAGCGGCTGGGCCCATGAGCCATGGCCGCTGAGCCTGTGCGTCCGGAGCCTGTGCTCCGCAAAGTGAGAGGCCACAACAGTGAGAGGCCCGCATACCGCAAAAAAAAAAAAAAAAAAAGATTACTGAACTTCTTTTAACTACCCACTTTTATGCTCAGCACCAGGCAAAGTATAGGTAGTATACAAAACTGGACAAACCATTATAGTTTCTGCCCTCCTGGAGCTTATAGCTTAGATGACATGAGAGAGATTTGAATAAATAATTAGACAAACAAATAAATATGTACAAATGACATGTGTGCTTTATACTTTAAAACATGAAAAAAGCTATGCAAAGTAGCTTTGATTTTTCCTTTCTTTTTTCCTTCCTCCTTTCCTTTCTTCTTTTCCTCATTCCTTCCTACTTTCGCCCTCCCTCTCTTTCTTTTTTCTTGTTGCGTGATTGGAGAATGTGTAGGTTGAAGGAGGCTGGAATATGTAAATATGAGGTAAACCTAAGAGACGACATGAAAAGTTTCCTCAAGTTAAAAAAAAAAATCATGGGAAGAAGAAAGAATAGCAGGGTATAAGAAAGGGAGTGGAGTAGGGAAGGAAAAACACCAAAGACCTTATGAATTCCACTTAAAATATACAATAATGGCAATTAATGGCTTAGGTTGGTAAGCTTAGGGAAATAAAACCAGAGGAAGGAAATCATCTAAGAAAGAATTTTCTTCACTTTTCTATAAGTGAAAGGGTTTTTTTTGTCTTGTTTCTAAGATGTTCTCATGAAGTTTTTTTATTGGTAGAATTTTGGATGGAGTAATTAATTACTGGCTCAGAGGCATGAAATGTAATGCCCATGGTCACACATTGGGATAGAACTGGGTTGGGCCTCCAGGCCTCCTAATGCCTAAATTGGGGTTCTTTTCACTGTATCACACCAATTCTAAGTAAAGAAAGCTTTCTAGTGCAATGCCTCATTATTTTTAATGGACAACTTTGTTTACATATAATCAAATTGTCTACAGTTTGCCTGGAGGTGGGAAACATTTCCCACCTCGACTGGTTGCTTGTGATCACACTTCTGGCCTCTGTCCAGCCCTTACTCAGATTTACCTTGTGGATGAGATTGGGAGAATTAACTGGGCAAGTGCAACTCTGTTCCTTTCTCCTTCTGGTATCTGCCTGCAGAGAGCTGTGAGTTTCCATGGGAGAGACCTGTGACGGCAGGTAATTCTCCTAAATGCCTTGATGCAGTATCAGGAAGCCTAGTCAGCCACCCACCCAAGCTTCATTCTCCAAACAACTTTATCAATAACAAAGCTGATTTATCTCATCTTTTGAGTCCTACAAGCTCAAATACTAGTAGAAGTCATCAGTAAATCTATCTGTGAATGGGCTTTTCTTTGTGAGAAGTTTTAAAATTACTAATTCAATCTCTTTATTTGTTTACCTCCATTCAAATTTTCTATTTCTTCTTGAATCAATGTTGGTAGTTTGCATTTTTATAGGAACTTTTCCATTTCATCTATGCTATCTAATTTGTTGGCACACAGTTGTTCATAGTATTTCCTTATAATTCTTTTTGATTTCTGTAAGGTTGGTAGTAACGTTCCCTCTTTCATACCACCTTTAGTAATTCGAATCCTCTCTCTTTTTATCTTGATCAATCTAGTTAAAGCCTTGTCCATTTTGTTGATCTTTTTAAAGAGCCAATGTTTAGTCTCATTGATTTTCTCTATTGGTTTTGTATTCTCTATTTCATGAAAGTCTGCCCTGATCTTTATTATTTCCTTCCTTCTGCTTTCTTTGGGTTTAGTCCCCTCTTCTTTTTCCTATTCCTTAAGGTGAAAGGTTAGGTTATTTATCTGAGATCTTTCTTTTTAAAAATATAGATGTTTGGAGCTATACATTTCTCTCTAATCACTGCTTTAGCTGCATCCCATAAGTTTTGGTATATAGTATCTTTACTTTCAGTCATCTCAAAGTATTTTCTAATTTCCTTTGTGATTTATTCTTTGATCCATTAGTTATTTAGAAGTGTGTTATTTGATTTCCACATATTTGTGAGTTTCACAAATTTTTCCTGTTGTTGATTTCTAATTTCATTTCATTGTGATCAGAGAAATACGTTGTATGATTGCAATCCTTTAAAATTTATTGAGGCTTGTTATATGGCCCCACATATGGTCTATCCTGGAAAGTGTCCCCTGTGTACTTAAAAAGGATGTGTATTCACAATGTTCATTGCAGCACTATTTACAATAGCCAGGACATGGAAGCAACCTAAATGTCCACTGACAGATGAATGGATAAAGAAGATGTGGCAGATATCTATACAATGGAATATTACTCAGCCAGAAAAAGGAATGAAATTGGGTTATTTGTAGTGAGTTGGATGGACCTAGAGACTGTCATACAGAGTGAAGTAAGTCAGAAAGAGAAAAACAAATACCATATGCTAACTCATATATATGGAATCTAGAACCCTAGTGGCAGGGCAGGAATAAAGATGCAGACTTGAGGACACGGGGAGAAGGAGAAGCTGGGACGAAGTGAGAGAGTGGCATGGACATGTATACACTACCAAATGTAAAATAGATAGCTAGTGGGAAGCTGCTGCATAGCACAGGGAGATTATCTTGGTGCTTTGTGACCACCTAGAGGGGTTGGGATAGGGAGGGTGGGAGGGAGGCTCAAGAGGGAGGGGATATGAGGATATATGTATACATATAGCTGATTCATTTTGTTGTATAGCAGAAACTAACACAACATGTAAAGCAATTATACTCCAATAAAGATGTAAAAAAAATGTGTATTCTTCTATTGTTGCATGGAGTGATCTAAAAATGTCTGCTAGTTCTAGTTGGTGTTGTTCAAGTCTTCCATTTCCTTGTAGATCTTCTATTTTTTCTAGCCATTATTGAACATGGGTTATTGAAGTCTCCAACTATTATCATTGATGGCTCATATAGTTCTACTTTAACTCTATGAATATTTCCTTCCTAGCCCTCTATCCATCTGCTATACTTGAAAACCATATTTAAACCTTAATACCCCACCACAGTTCATCCACTTCTGCTCCTTTTGTCCAAACACACACCAGAGAGAGGTATAAAAATTTGGAGATGGATAGTAGTAAACATGGAGGGATCCCTGAGCTTGGGGTTATAAAGGATCAGCGTAGAACACTAGTGGCAGACTTAAAACATCAGTTCCAGTTAAATATGACTAAAGTCTAAATTCAGTTAAACTAGGAAACTTCAAAGCTCAGTGCTCTAAGTTGTATAGTAAAAATCACAGATGAGTATGATTTCATAGTCAATTGATTTTTGACAAGTGTGCCACGACAACTTAATGAGGTAAAGAATAGTCTTTTCAACAAATGGAGCTCAGACAACTAGACATCCACATGCAAAAAAAATTGAAATTAAATCTCTACTTGACATCATATGCAAAAATTAATTCAAAAAGGATCATAGTAAATGTAAGAGATAATAGTATAAAACTCTCAGAAGAAACCAAAGAGTAAATCCTCATGACTTTGGGTTAGACAACATCTTCTTAGATATCACACCAAAAACATAAGCAATGAAAGAAAAAATACATTAATTGGAATTCAAAAAAAAATTAAACTTCTGTGTTTCAACAGACACTATTAACTGAGAAGACAACTTACATAAAGGGAGAAAATACTTGTAAATGATATATCTGATAGGAACTTGTAAATAAAAAACACTTGCAACTCAACAATAAAAAGACAATTAAATGAATTAAAACACAGGGAAAGAATATGAATAGACATTTCTCCAAAGAAGATGCTTGTAAATATTTATGTACCCAACATAGGAACACCTAAATATATAAAGCAAATATTAACATACATAAAAAAGGAAATTGACAGTGACAATAATAATAGGGGACTTTAATACTCCACTTACAGCAATGGATAGATCATATAGACAGAAAATCATTCAGGAAACATGGGCCTTAAATGACACATTAGATCAGAGAGACTTATAAAGATGTATACAGAACCTTCCATTCCAAAACAGCAGAATACACATTTTTTATCAAGGGCACATGGCACAATTTCCATGGTAGACCACATTATACCACAAAACAACTCAATAAATTTAAGAAGATTGAAATCATATCAAGTACCTTTTCTGACCACGACAGTATGAAACTAGAAATCAACTACAAGAAGAAAACTGGAAAAAACACAAGTACATGGAGACTAAACAACATACTACTTAACAATCAATAGGTCAAAAATAAATAAAAGGGGAAATTAAAAAATACCTTGAGACAAATGAAATTGGAAATGCAACATCCCAAAATCTATGGAATGCAGCAGATGCAGCAAAAACAGTTCTAAGAGGAAAGTATAGAGCAATACAGGCCTACCTCAAGAAACAAGAAAAATCTCAAATAAAAATCGAAGTTTAGACCTAAAAGAACTAGAAAAAGAAGAATGAACAAAGCCAAAATTAGTAAAAGGAAGGAAATAATAAAGGTCAGAGGGGAAATAAATGAAATAGAGACTAAAAAAATTGAAAAGATCAATAAAATTGAGAGCTGGTTCTTTGAAAAATAAACAAAATTGACAAAACTTTCATTAGACCCATCAGGAAAAAAAAGGGAGAACTCAAATAAATAGAATCAGAAATGAAAGAGAAGTTACAACTGATACCACAGAAATACAAAGGATCATAAAAAACTACTAAAAACAATTATAAGCCAAAAAATTGGAAAACCTAGAAGAAATGGAAAAATTTCTAGACATATACAATCTTTCAAGACTGAATCAGGAAGAAGTAGATTATCTGAATAGACCAATAACTGGTAATGAAATTGAATCAGTAATCAAAAAACTCCCAACAAACAAAAGTCCAAGGCCAGGCAGCTTCACAGATGAATTTTACCAAACACTTCTTAAAGAACAGTTAGTACCTATCCTTCTCAAATTACTCCAAAAAACTGAAGAGGAAAGAAAGCTTCCAAACTCATTCAAGGAGGCTAGTATTACCCTGTTACCAAAACCAGATGAAGACTCTACCAAAAAGGAAAATTACAGGCCAATATCCTTGATGAAATAGGTGCAAAAATCCTCAACAAAATATTAGCAAACTGAATTCAACATTATATTAAAAGGATCATGTACCATGATCAAGTGGGATTTATCCCAGGCATGCAAGGATGGTTCAACATCAGCAAATGAATTAATGCAATACACCACATTAACAAAATAAAGGATAAAAATCATGATAATCTCAATAGATGCAGAAAAAGCATTTGAAAAAATTCAACACTCAGTTATGATAAAAACTCTCAACAACCTGGGAATAGAGGGACCATACCTCAACAGAATAAAGGCCATATGTGACATCCACAGCTAACATCATACTCAATGGTGAAAAGCTGAAAGCTTTTCCTCTAAGGTCAGGAACAAGACAAGGATGCTCACTCTCATCACTCTTATTCAACACAGTATTGGAAGTTCTGGCCACAGCAATTAGAAAGGAAAAATAAATAAAAGGCATTCATATTAGAAAGGAAGAAGTAAAACTGTCACTATTTGCAGATGACATTATACTATATATAGGAAACCCTAAAGACTCCACCAAAAAACTATTAGAACTAATAAATGAATTTAGTAAAATTGTAGCATACAAAATTAATATACATAAATATATTGCATTTCTATACACTAATAATGAGCTAGCAGAAAGAGAAATTAAGAAAACAATTCCATTTGCAATTGCAACAAAGAGAATAAAATTCCTAGGTATAAATTTAACCAAGGAGGTGAAAGAACAGTACTTAGAAAACTATAAGATGTATATGAAAGAAATTGAAGATGACACAAATAAATGGAAAGATATACTGTGCTCATGGGTTGGAAGAATTAATATTGCTAAAATGCCCATACTACCCAAAGCAATATAGAGATTCAACGCAAACCCTTTCAAATATCAATGGTATTTTTCACAGAAGTGGAATAAATAATCCTAAAATTTATAAGTAACCACAAAAGATCCTGAATAACCAAAGAAACTGTGAGAAAGAAGGACAAAACTGAGGCATCGTGCCCCCAACTTCAAATTATACTACAAAGCTATAGTAATCAAAACAGTATGGGTATTGGCACAAAATATAGACATATAGATCAATGGAACAGAATAGAGAGCCCAGAAATAAACCCTTGCACATATGGTCAGTTAATCTACAGCAAAGGTGGCGAGAATATACAATGGAGAAAAAAACCATCTCTTCAATAAATGGTGTTGGGAAAATTGGACAGCTACATATAAAATAATGTATCCAGACCACTGTCTTACACCATATACAAAAGTAAATTCAAAATGGATTAAGGACTTGAATGTAAGACCTGAAATCATAAAACTCCTAGAAGAAAGTATAGACAGCTCTGTTTTGCATCTGACTCCTCATGCAAGGGCAACAAAAGCAAAAATAAACAAGTGGGGGGGGGGGACTTCCCTGGTGGCGTAGTGGTTGACAATCCACCTGCCAATGCAGGGGACACAGGTTCGAGCCCTAGTCTGGGAAGATCCCACATACCATGGAGCAGCTAAGCCTGTGCGCCACAGCTACTGAGCCTGTGCTCTAGGGCCCACGAGCCACAACTACTGAGTCTGCATGCCACAACTACTGAAGCCTGCATGCCTAGAGACCATGCTCCACAACAAGAGAAGCCACCACAATGAGAAGCCCATGCACCACAACGAAGAGTAACCCCAGCTAGCTGCAACTAGAGCTAGTCAGCCCACAGCAATGAAAACCCAACAGAGCCAAAAATAAATAAATAAATAAATTTATTAAAAAAAAACAAGTGGGACTACACCAAACTAAAAGCTTTTGTACAGCAAAGGAAACCAGCAACAAAATAAAAAGGCAATCTACTGAATGGGAGAAGATATCTACAAATCATATATCCAATAAGGAGTTAATATCCAAAATCTACAAAGAACTCATACAACTTAATATAAAATAACAAACAATCTGATTTTAAAAAATGCACAGAGGACCTAAATAGACATTTTTCCAAAGAAGACATATGGATGGCCAACAAGCACATGAAAAAATGCTAAACATCATTAATCATCAGGGAAATGCAAATCAAACCACACCTAACAAAAAGACATAAAGTAACAAGTGTTGGTGAGGTTGTGCATAAAAAAGAACCCTTGGGCTTCCCTGGTGGCACAGTGGTTGAGAGTCCACCTGCCGATGCAGGGGACATGGGTTCGTGCCCCAGTCCGGAAAGATCCCACATGCTGCGGAGCAGCTGGGCCCGTGAGCCATGGCCACTGAGCCTGCACGTCCGGAGCCTGTGCTCTGCAACGGGAGAGGCCACAGCAGTGAGAGGCCCACAAAAAAAAAAAAAAAAAAAGAACCCTTGTTCACTGCTGCTGGGAAAAACACTAATTCAAAAACATATATGTACCCCAATGTTCATAGCAGCATCATTAGCCAAGATATGGAAGTGACCTAAGTATCCATTGATAGATGAATGGATAATGAAAATGTGTTATATATATACAATGGAATATTAGTTATAAAATAATGAAATCTTGCCATTTGTGGTAACATGGATGGACCTAAAGGTATTATGCTAATGAAATGAGTCAGACACAGAAAGAGAAATACCATGTGATTTCACTTACATGTCAAATCCAAAGAACAAAACAAAGGGACAAACAAAAGAAAACAAAAACACATTCATAGATACAGAGAAGAAACTGCTGGTTGCCAGAGAGGAGGCTGGGAGTATAGGTGAAATAAGTAAAGGAGATTAAGAAACACAAACTTCCAGTTGTAAAATAAATAAGTCATGGGGATGTGTAATATACAGAATAGGCTGTATAGTCAATAATATTCTAATAACTTTAAATGGTGACAGATAGTAACTAGACTTATTGTGGCAATCATCTCATAATGTATATAAATGTTGAATCACCATGTTGTATAGTGAACATAAAGTGATGCAGCCCCTTTGGGATATAGTTCTTTTGTTCCTCAAATAATTAAATATACAGTTACCATATGACCCAGAATTTTTACTCTGAGGTATATTCTCAAGAGAACTGAATGCATATGTCCTCGCAAAGACTTGTACATGAACCACAATGTTCACTGCAGCACTATTTACAATAGCCAGGATATGGAAGCAACCTAAGTGTCCATTGACAGATGAATGGATAAAGAAGATGTGGCACATATATACAATGGAATATTACTTGGCCATAAAAAGAAATGAAATTGAGTTATTTGTAGTGAGGTGGATGGACCTAGAGTTTGTCATACAGAGTGAAGTCAGAAAGAGAAAAACAAATACTGTATGCTTACACATATATATGGAATCTAAAAAAAAGAAAAAGGTTATGAAGAACCTAGGGGCAGGACAGGAATAAAGACACAGACCTACTAGAGAATGGACTTGAGGACACGGGGAGGGGGAAGGGTAAGCTGGGACAAAGTGAGAGAGTGGCATGGACATATATACACTACCAAATGTAAAATAGATAGCTAGTGGGAAACAGCCGCATAGCACAGGGAGATCAGCTGGGTGCTTTGTGACGACCTAGAAGGGTGGGATAGGGAGGGTGGGAGGGAGATGAAAGAGGGAGGAGATGTGAGGATATATGTATATATATAGCTGATTCACTTTGTTATACAGCAGAAACTAACACACCATTGTAAAGCAATTATACTCCAATAAAGATGTTAAAAAAGAGACTTGTACATGAATGTTTATAGCAACATTGTTCATAAAGCCAAAAATAGAAAAAATCCTGAATATCCATCAACTGAAAATTGGATAAACAAAATGTGGCATATCCATACAATGTAATATTATTTAGCTGTAGAAAGGAATAAAGTACTGATATACGCTACAACACAAATGAACCTTGAAAACATTATGCTAAGTGGAAGAAGTCAGACATAAAATGCCATGCATACCGCATAATTACATACAATCATAAAAAGCACTGAATTGCATACATTAAAATGCTGATCTTTATGTGAATTATATCTCAATAAAACTATTATTTTTAGATATGAATAAGATAACTTCCCTACTTTTAAGAAAGTGCCCTCAGGACAAAGTCTTGTCACCTACCTGGGAGGAGATGCTTCTCCTGAATATCAGGGGAATGCCAGAACCCACTGAGCCAGCTGTGTGTCCATCAGGACTCCTGGCATATACACAGTAGACACTCAGAAATTCTTGTTGGAATAAATTGGTTTCTACCAAATTCTCTCAGCTTGTCTGTGGGAAACTCAGTTCCCTGCTGGATCACTCTGATCCTAGATACCTATCTTGTCTACCTGGATGATTACTACCTCAGAAAAAAATCTTTTTTCACTAACTGTCCTAGTGGATATGAGTCTGATTTGTTCTACCTCCAACCAAGCTCCATTTCTAACCATGCTGGGTAGATCTCTTTTCAGTTACCTGTCCAGTGAACTCAGATGGTTGGAGAGGAAATATGGTCTTATACAAGAGCATGGACTCCAAGACCTCACAGTCTCCAGCTGAGATAAATAGAAAAACCTGGTCTCTCCTCTTTCTCCCCGTCCCCCTTTCCAACCTCACACTGCAGAAAAAGTGATCTTTTAAAAAAAAATAAATTGCATCCTGCCTCTTTGTTGCTCTATTGCTAACAGGAATTGAATGTTTAATGTCAAGTACCTTTCTAAGCCCTTTATGTCTACTGACTCATTAAATCTTCCCAACAATAAATATTATTATTATTATTATTTTATAGATGAGCAAGGTAAGGCACAGAAAGGTTAAGTTGCTTATCTAAGATGATACATCCACGAAGTGGTTGGGGTGAGAAATTAATCCAGACAGCGTGGCTCCAGAGCCCTTGACCTCAGCACCACACCATCCCCCTCTCAATGGCTATATATCCCACTAAGAGTAAAATCTTTACCATGGTTTTCAAGGCCTGAATGATGTGGCCCCTGCTTTCCTCATCTCTTAACACCAACCAGTATCTCAGATCACCACGCTCCACTCACACTAGTCTGCTGTTAATTCCTAGTATGTGCTAAGCTCTGTCCCACCTCAGCACCTTTGCACTTTCAGTTTTTTCTGTAATGCATCTACTCTCCTCTCCCTCCCTCATGTGTCTGGTTGTTTAAATATTACCATGTCAGGGATGTTCCCTGATCGTCCTCTCTTGAGAAATATCCTCCTCTTCAGCTTTCCATCCTAAGACCATGCTCTTGCAACCTCATCATTTCCATCAGATCACTTTTCTCAGAGGATTTACCAGGTTGTGAACTGCCACTCCTGCTGGAGTGTGGGATATTTTTTTTTTTAAACAACTTCATTGGAGTAAAATTGCTTTACAGTGGTGTGTTACTTCCTGCTTTATAACAAAGTGAATCAGCTATACATATACATATGTCCCCATATCTCTACCCTATTCGATCTCCCTCCCTCCCACCCTCCCTATCACACCCTTCTATGGTCACAAAGCACCGAGCTGATCTCCCTGTGCTATGCGGCTACTTCCCATTAGCTATCTATTTTACATTTGGTAGTGTATATATGTCCATGTCACTCTCTCACTTTGTCCCAGCTTACCCTTCCCCCTCCCCGTGTCCTCAACTCCATTCTCTAGTAGATCTGCATCTTTATTCCCGTCTTGCCCCTAGGTTCTTCATGACCATTGATTTTGTTTTAGATTCCATATATATGTGTTAGCATACGGTGTTTGATTTTCTCTTTCTGACTTACTTCATTCTGTAGGACAGTATCTAGGTCCATCCACCTCACTACAAAAAACTCAGTTTCGTTCCTTTTTATGGCTGAGTAATATTCCATTGCATATATGTGCCACATCTTCTTTATCCACTCATCCGATGATGGACACTTAGGTTGTTTCCATGTCCTGGCTATTATAAATAGAGCGGCAATGAACATTTTGGTAAATGCCTCTTTTTGAATTATGGTTTTCTCAGAGTATATGCTCAGTACTGGGATTGCTGGGTCGTACGGTAGTTCTATTTTCAGTTTTTCAAGGAACGTCCATACTGTTCTCCATAGTGGCTGTATCAATTTACATTCCCACCAACAGTGCAAAAGAGTTCCCTTTATCCACAAACTCTCCAGCATTTATTGTTTGTAGATTTTTTGATGATGGCCAATATGATCGGTGTGAGATGATATCGCATTGTAGTTTTGATTTGCATTTCTCTAATGATTAATGATGTTGAGCATTCTTTCATGTGTTTGTTGGCAATCTGTATATCTTCTTTGGAGAAATGTCTATTTAGGTCTTCTGCCCATTTTTGGATTGGGTTGTTTGGTTTTTTGATATTGAGCTGCATGAGCTGCTTATAAATTTTGGAAATTAACCCTTTGCCAGTTGCTTCGATTGCAAATATTTTCTCCCATTCTGAGGGTTGTCTTTTCATCTTGCTTACGGTTTCCTTTGCTGTGCAAAAGCTTTTAAGATTCATTAGGCCATATTTGGGTAGTTTTGGTTTTATTTCCATTTCTCTAGGAGGTGGGTCAAAAAGGATCTTGCTGTGATTTATGTCATAGAGTGTTCTGCCTATGTTTTCCTCTA
>NW_021703779.1:40106591-40180417 GCF_005190385.1 Monodon monoceros
AATAAGGTGACCATATGTGCATGGGTTTATCTCTGGGCTTTCTATCCTGTTCCATTGATCTATCTTTCTGTTTTTCTGCCAGTACCATACAGTCTTTATTACTGTAGCTTTGTAGTATAGTCTGAAGTCAGGGAGCCTGATTCCTCCAGCTCCGTTTTTCTTTCTCAAGATTGCTTTGGCTATTCGGGGCCTTTTGTGTTACCATACAAATTGTGAATTTTTTGTTCTAGTTCTGTGAAAAATGCCAGTGGTAGTTTGGTAGGGATTGCATTGAATCTGTAGATTGCTTTGGGTAGTAGAGTCATTTTCACAATGTTGATTCTTCCAATCCAAGAACATGGTATATCTCTCCATCTCTTTGTATCATCTTTAATTTCTTTCATCAGTGTCTTATAATTTTCTGCATACAGGTCTTTTGTCTCCTTAGGTAGGTTTATTCCTAGGTATTTTATTCTTTTCATTGCAATGGTAAATGGGAGTGTTTTCTTGATTTCACTTTCAGATTTTTCATCATTAGTTTATAGGAATGCCAGAGATTTCTGTGCATTAATTTTGTATCCTGCTACTTTACCAGATTCATTGATTAGCTCTAGTAGTTTTCTGGTAGCATCTTTAGGATTCTCTATGTATGGTATCATGTCATCTGCAAACAGTGACAACTTTACTTCTTCTTTTCTGATTTGGATTCATTTTAATTCCTTTTCTGCATTGATTGCTGTGGCTAAAACTTCCAAAGCTATATTGAATAATAGTGGTGAGAGTGGACAACCTTGTCTTGTTCCTGATCTTAGTGGAAATGGTTTCAGTTTTTCACCATTGAAGACGATGTTGGCTGTGAGTTTGTCATATATGGCCTTTATTATGTTGAGGAAAGTTCCCTCTATGCCTACTTTCTGGAGGGTTTTTATCATAGATCGGTGTTGAATTTTGCCAAAAGCTGTTTCTGCATCTTTTGAGATGATCATATGTTTTTTCTCCTTCAATTTGTTAATATGGTGTACCACATTGATTGATTTGTGTATATTGAAGAATCCTTGCATTCCTGGGATAAACCCCACTTGATGATGGTGTATGATCCTTTAATGTGCTGTTGGAATATGTTTGCTAGTATTTTGTTGAGAATTTTTGCATCTATATTCATCAGTGATATTGGCCTGTAGTTTTCTTTCTTTGTGACATCTTTGCCTGGTAGTGGTATCAGGGTGATGGTGGCCTCGTAGAATGAGTTTGGGAGTGTTCCTCCCTCTGCTATATTTTGGAAGTTTGAGAAGGATAGGTGTTAGCTCTTCTCTAAATGTTTGATAGAATTCGCCTGTGAAGCCATCTAGTCCTGGGCTTTTGTTTGTTGGAAGATTTTTAATCACAGTTTCAAGTTTGGCGCTTGTGATTGGGCTGTTCAAATTGTCCATTTCTTCCTGCTTCAGTCTCAGAAGGTTGTGCATTTCTAAGAATTTGTCCATTTCTTCCACGTTGTCCATTTTATTGGCACATAGTTCCTTGTAGTAATCTCTCATGATCCTTTGTATTTCTGCAGAGTCAGTTGTTATGTCTCCTTTTACATTTCTAATTCTATTGATTTGAGTCTTCTCCCGTTTTTTCTTGATGAGTCTGGCTAATGGTTTATTAATTTTATTTGTCTTCTCCAAGAACCAGCTTTTAGTTTTATTCATCTCTGCTATCGTTTCCTTCATTTCTTTTTCATTTATTTCTGATCTGATCTTTATGATTTCTTTCCTTCTGCTAACTTTGGGGATTTTTTGTTCTTCGTTCTCTAATTGCTTTAGGTGTAAGGTTAGGTAGTTTGTTTGAGATGTTTCTTGTTTCTTAAGGTAGGATTCTATTGCTATACACTACCCTCTTAGAACTGCTTTTGCTGTATCCCATAGGCTTTGGGTCGTCCTGTTTTCATTGTCATTTGTTTCTAGGTATTTTTTGATTTCCTCCTTGATTTCTTCAGTGATCTCTTGGTTATTAAGTAGTGTATTTTTTAGCCTCCATATGTTTGTATTCTTTACAGATTTTTTCCTGTAATTGATATCTAGTCTCATAGCGTTGTGGTCGAAAAAGATACTTAATGAGATTTCACTTCTCTTAAACTTACCAAAGCTTCATTTGTTCCCCAAGATATGATCTATCCTGGAGAATGTTCCATGAGCTCTTGAGAAGAATGTGTATTCTGTTGTTTTCGGATGGAATGTCCTATAAATAAATATCAATTAAGTCCATCTTGTTTAATGTATTATTTAAAGCTTGTTTTTCCTTATTTATTTTCATTTTGGATGATCTGTCCATTGGTGAAAGTGGTGTGTTAAAGTCCCCTACTATGATTGTGTTACTGTGGATTTCCCCTTTTATGGCTGTTAGTATTTGCCTTATGTATTGAGGTGCTCCTATGTTGGTTGCATAAATATTTACAATTGTTATATCTTCTTCTTGGATTGATCTCTTGATCGTTATGTAGTGTCCTTCTTTGTATCTTGTACTCGTCTTTGTTTTAAAGTCTATTTTGTCTGGTATGAGAATTGCTACTGCAGCTTTTTTCTGATTTCCATCTGCATGGAATATCTTTTTCCATCCCCTCACTTTCAGTCTGTATGTGTCCCTAGGTCTAAAGTGGGTCTCTTGCAGATAGCATATATATGGGTCTTGTTTTTATATCCATCCAGCCAGTATGTCTTTTGGTTGGAGCATTTAATCCATTTACATTTAAGGTAATTATCGATATGTATGTTCCTATTACCATTTTCTTAAATGTTTTGGGTTTGTTATTGTAGGTCTTTTCCTTCTCTTGTGTTTCCTGACTAGAGAAGTCCCTTTAACATTTGCTGTAAAGCCGGTTTGGTGGTACTGAATTCTCTTAGCTTTTGCTAGTCTGTAAAATTTTAATTTCTCCATCAAATCTGAATGAGATCCTTGCTGGGTAGAGTAATCTTGGTTGTAGGCTTTTCTCCTTCATAACGTTAAATATGTCCTGCCAGACCCTTCTGGCTTGCAGAGTTTCAGCTGAAAGATCAGCTGTTAACCTTATGGGGATTCCCTTGTGTATTATTTTTCCCTTACTACATTTAATATTTTTTCTTTGTATTTAATTTTTGATAGTTTGGTTAATATGTGTCTTGGCGTGTTTCTTGGATTTATCCTGTATGGGACTCTCTGCACTTCCTGGACTTGATTGACTATTTCCTTTCCCATATTAGGGTAGTTTTCAACTCTAATCTCTTCAAATATTTTCTCAGTCCCTTTCTTTTTCTCTTCTTCTTCTGGGACCCTATAATTCGAATGTTGGTGCATTTAATGTTGTGCCACAGGTCTCTGAGACTCTCCTCAATTCTTTTCATTCTTTTTTCTTTACTCTGCTCTGCAGTAGTTATTTCCACTATTTTATCTTCCAGGTCACTTATGCGTTCTTCTGCCTCAGTCATTCTGCTGCTGATGTCTTCTAGAGAATTTTAAAATTCATTTTTTGTGTTGTTCATCACTTTTTGTTTGCTGTTTAGTTCTTCTAGGTCCTTGTTAAACGTTTCTTGTATTTTCTCCATTCTATTATCAAGATTTTGGTTCATTTTTACTATCATTATTCCGAATTCTTTTTCAGGTAGATTGCCTATTTCCTCTTCACTTGTTAGGTCTGGTGGGTTTCTGCCTTGCTCCTTCATACCCTGTGTGTTTTTCTGTCTTCTCATTTTGCTTAACTTACCATGTTTGGGGTCTCTTTTTCACAGGCTGCAGGTTCGTAGTTCCCATTGTTTTTGGTGCCTTTCAGTGGCTAAGGTTGGTTCAGTGGGTTGTGTAGGCTTCCTGGTGGAGGGGACTAGTGCCTGTGCTCTGGTGTATGAGGCTGGATCTTGGCTTTCTGGTGGGCTGGTCCACGTCTGGTGGTGTGTTTTGGGGTGTCTGCAGCCTTATTATAATTTTAGGCAGCCTCTCTGCTAATGGGTGGTGTTGTGTTCCTGTCTTGCTAGTTGTTTGGCATAGGGTGTCCAGCACTGTAGCTTGCTGGTTGTTGAGTGGAGCTGGGTCTTGGCGTTGAGATGGAGATCTGTGGGAGATTTTCGCCATTTGATATTACGTGGAGCTGGGAGGTCTCTTGTGGACCAGTGTCCTGAAGTTGGCTCTCCCACCTCAAAGGCACAGCCCTGATGCCTTGCTGGAGCCCCAAGAGCCTGTCATCCACACAGCTCCAAGTAAAAGGGAGGAAAAAAGAAAGAAAGAAAGAGGAAGATAAAATAAAATAGAGTAAAATATAATAAAATAAAGTTATTAAAATAAAAAATTATTTACAAAAATTTTTATAAGTAGTAAAAAAAAAAAAAGAAAGAAGAGTGCAACCAAACCAAAAAACCAATCCACCAGTAATAACAAGTGCTAAAAATTATACTAAAAAAGGAAAAAAAAAAAAAGGACAGACAGAACCCTAGGAGAAATGGTAAAAGCAAAGCTATACAGACGAAATCACACACAGAAGCATACACATACACATTCAGAAAAAGAAAAAGGGAAAAAATATATATATCGTTGCTCCCAAAGTCCACCTCCTCAAGTTGGGATGATTCGTTGTCTCTTCAGGTATTCCACTGATGCAGGGTACATCACGTTGATTGTGGAGATTTAATCTGCTGCTCTTGAGACTGCTGGGAGAGATTTCCCTTTCTCTTCTTTGTTCGCACAGCTCCTGGGGTTCAGCTTTGGATTTGGACACGCCTCTGCGTGTAGGTTGCCTGAGGGTATCTGTTCTTCGCTCAGGCAGGACGGGGTTAAAGGAGCCGCTGATTCGGGGGCTCTGGCTCACTCAGGCCTGAGGGAGGGACGGGTAGGGAGCGCGGGGCGAGCCTGCGGCGGCAGAGGCCAGCATGACGTTGCACCAGCCTGAGGCTCGCCATGCGTTCTCCCTGGAAAGTTGTCCCTGGATCCCGGGACCCTGGCAGTGGCGGGCTGCACAGGTTCCCCAGAAGGGGGGTGTGGATAGTGACCTGTGCTCGCACACAGGCTTCTTGGTGGTGGCAGCAGCAGCCTTAGTGTCTCACACCCGTCTCTGGTGTCCGCGCTGATAGCCACGGCTCGCACCCGTCTCTGGAGCTCCTTTAAGCGGCGCTCTGAATCCCCTCTCCTCACGCACCAGGAAACAAAGAGGGAAGAAAAAGTCTCTTGCTTCTTTGGCAGGTCCAGACTTTTTTACCGGACTCCCTCCCGGCTAGCCATGGTGCACTAACCCATTCAGTCTGTGTTCACGCCACCAACCCCAGTCCTCTCCCTGCACTCCGACCAAAGCCCGAGCCTCAGCTCCCAGGCCCCGCCGGCGGGTGAGCAGACAAGCCTCTCGGACTGGTGAGTGCTGGTCGGCACCGATCCTCTGTGCGGGAATCTCTCTGCTCTGCCCTCCGCACCCCTGTGGCTGTGCTCTCCTCCGTGGCTCCGAAGCTTCTCCCCTCCACCACCCGCAGTCTCTGCCCACGAAGGGACTTTCTAGTGTGTGGAAACCTTTCCTCCTTCACAGCTCCCTCCCAGAGGTGCAGGTCTTCTCCCTATTCTTTTGTCTCTGTTTTTCTTTTTTCTTTTGTCCTACCCAGGTACGTGGGGAGAGTCTTGCCGTTTGGGAGGTCTGAGGTCTTCTGCCAGCATTCAGTAGGTGTTCTGTAGGAGTTTTTCCACGTGTAGTTGTATTTTGATGTATTTGTGGGGAGGAAGATGATCTACACGTCTTTCTCTTCCACCATCTTGAAGCTCCTCCTAAAACTGGACTGTGGCATCTTGAAGACAGGAACTATCTGGCTGGTTCACCTGTCACCTAGCTCTCTATCTGTCACAATGTCAGCACTTAATCAAAACTTGCTTAATGAAGATGAAGAGGACTTAATCCATACCTTTGTTATAGGACTTATCAACTTATATTGCCATTGTTTTGAATCCCTTAAAGTCAGACTCTATTTTGTTAATTTTTATGCTCTTTGCACCTGGTATATAATAGTATTCAATATGATTTAATATATATTAAATAAAGAGAATGAAAAAGGAGTGAGCCATTAAGGACTGGGATTTTTCGGGGAGGGCTTTACAGAGGAGGTATACTTGAATGACTTACTTCTTTTGCCAAAAACATTTTTTCAAACATAAAAGACATGCATTTTTAAGGCTCCTTATGAAGCAAACATTTCTTGCTAAACAACATATCAATCATTCAAATGTAACTGAGAAAATCCCATATGGATACTTTTGTTGCAAAAAGCCATGGACTTAAGTTATAATGTGAACTTACAGAAAAAGATCATTTTGCCAAACATTTAAGTAGTGACAAGGTGTTAATGCCAGTTTCCAAAGTCTCAAAGTGGCAGACTAAATCTACACACACCTTCTGAACTGGACCAAGAGCCAACTGATTTAATTCTCAACAATTGTAGCTGCTGGGAATCAATTATTTTTCAATTCGAATGAGTGATCAAGAAGACAGAGATGAGTTAAATCAGTTGTTGTGTAGGCTGTTCATTTTACTCAAGGTTAATTAACCTATATTTCATCATTCTTATAACACAGTACTTAAGATAAATATCTCTGAAGTCAGAGTGCTGGATTAGAAGCCCAGCTCTATCATTTACCTGCTGTGTGACTTCAGACAAATTATTCTCTGAGCTTTGGTTTCCTGGCTTGTAAAATGGGGCTAATGATAGTACCTGCCTCAGTGAATGTAAAATGCTTCACACAGTGCCTGGCACACAGAAATTCTTCAGTAAGTGATGTATGTTAATAGTAACATTTTGGCTCATGTAGGGGAGGAAGCACTTAACTGGCTATCAAGAGATTTGAATTTTAGTACCAGTTCTGCCACTAATTAGTTGTAGGACTTTGGGCAAATCCTTTGGTCACTTTCTGTTCCAGCTTCCTCTTTAATAAAATGAGGGTGTTTACATGACTATTTGTTTCAGGTATCTAGTGCTGCATAATAAACTAAAACATAGTGTCAACACAACAATAATTCATTATTCTTGTGATTCTGTGGGTCGACTGGCAGCAACTGGGAAGTCCTTTTGCTCTATGTAGTATAGTTATTGTTACTCAAGTACCTGCATTCATCTGGGGGTCTGGCTAAGTCAGTAACATGGAAAGTGGCCTTTCACCCTCTAGAGTCTCTCTCCTCGTGTCCTCTCCTCATTCCATAGTCTAACTCAAGTGTCTTTACAACAATGCTTCCAAGCTGGAGTGTTCCAAAAGGACAAGTACCAAGGGTTGTTCCAAAAGGACAAGTGAAGGGTTTATCGAGTCTCTGTGTCATCTTGCTCATTGATGTTCCATTCATCCAAGCCAGTCAGATGGCCAAGCCCGAGTCAGTTTTGGAGAGAACTACACAAGGGCATGAATACTGGGAGGTGTGTTTCATTGGAGGCCACCAGTGTAACAGTCTGCTCCACCATGATTCCAGATTTTCTTCAGAGTCAGCATATGCCAATTTATCCAGCATTTAGTATCTGAATTTCTTTCTATGCTTCTTTCCATTTTGTAATTTTGCTTCTCAACACACGATTGTTTCTATAATGTGGAAGCCATCATAGGTCGAATTCTCATGTATTAAAAAAAAAGCTGTAAACAAGTTTCCCACTTTCATTTTTATTGTTGCTGTAGTTTTCCCTATCTGTTGATGTGGCCCCTAATTTTCCTAGATCCAATATACTTTAAAATGTTAATTTTCAATCACTTAACTTCTACATATGATTCCCCACCCACAAAAATGCAAGCCCATTTTCTTTTTTTTAATTAATTTTTTTATTGGGGTATAGTTGATTTATAATGTTGTGTTAGTTTCTGCTATAAGCAAAGTGAATCAACCATACATATACCTATGTCCACTCTCTTCTAGACTCCATTCCCATATAGGTCATTACAGAGCACCGAATAGAGTTCCCTGTATAAACACCTTTTCTTAAGCCTCCTTTAGTCCACTCTCTTCCCCACCTCTGTTCTCCTTCTCTAGATCCCCGAGAGGCTCTTACATAGGTTTTTTTTTTTTTTCATTTAAGAATGACTTTTTATTTTATTTTTTTAACATCTTTATTGGAGTATAATTGTTTTACAATGGTGTGTTAGTTTCTGCTTTATAACAAAGTGAATCAGCTATACATATACATATGTTCCCATATCTCTTCCCTCTTGCGTCTCCCTCCCTCCCACCCTCCCTATCCCACCCCTCTAGGTGGTCACAAAGCACTGAGCTGATCTCCCTGTGTTATGCAGCTGCTTCCCACTAGCTATCTATTTTACATTTGGTAGTGTATATATGTCCATGCCACTCTCTCACTTTGTCACAGCTTACCCTTCCCCCTCTCCATATCTTCAAGTCCATTCTCTACATAGGTTTTACAGCTCTAGCTGCCCCTTACATCCTACTGGGAAGAAAACAGAGGCAGCTCTCTTCACCTAATGTTGAAGGGCTGCTCTTGTGTCCCATGTATCAGCAAATGCAGATCATATGCCTCCTGATACTAGAAGGAAAAGTTCCTAAGTTTCTATCCATCTGGATGCCTTCTAGAGGATGTGTACGTTCAGGAAAACCCCAATCTCCCCAGCTGCAGCCCCATGTGCACTAGTGTCATTGCACCCACTGTGTTCTTTGTCTTCTACCCGGATTTCAGAAGGGGAAGCAACAAACTACTGTTCATAAGAACAAGCTGTTTTACTCTTTTCAGGGACATACCCCATTGCTCATATAAGGACTTTATGCAGAGGTTGGGTTTTTTCATCTCAAAATGCCCCATTCTAGTCTCTGGGAGAGTCATTTCAGGTCGAAGTGGAAACCCAGCAACTATCTGGTTAATGGGATCAAATTTGGGCAACAGGAGGTCTGGCTGACTTACAGAGCTTAGCATTTAGCAACAATGAAGAGCTTGGAGTTAGGCATTCCATAAGGCCAAAAAAGGCTTGTTAAAAGGCATTTCAGGAAGCTAAACAGTCACTTCCCTGGGATTCTTCTCCTTAGAAATCAACAAAACAAAAATCCCACGGATCTTATCTGATAATTGCTATTAACTATGTCGTAATATTTTCCTAATATTATCTGATTTGTCATTCATAAAACACAGAATAGAGCTAGGGTGGTTCTTTCAAAAAAGCATCATGCCAGGAAGTTACTAATATCTCAAATCGTCACAGCTTCAAGGGAGCACACTGAGCACACTGATGAAATTTTTTGAAACTATGCATTTTATAAAACAATATGGATCCATTAGTGAAACATCAGCACTGAATACAAACCATCTGACATGTGTGCTCCTTTCTGAAGACAGATTAAAAATACATTCTTGTCATTAATTTGCTAACTTTTAATTTAATGTAAATATATCTAAGGCTAATGTGTGTTTTGAAAAGAATTCAATAACCAGTAAAAATCAAATGTTCCAAAAAGTCCCATGTCTATGTAAATGATCCAAGAATCATTTACATAAGTGTTGTTTATATGTGTATTGTAATAAAACCATTTTTAAAAAACAATTTTAACAAGAGAGACACTAGAAAGAATAAGTTAAATACATCAAAATATAAAATATATTTTTCCTTGCATCTGTTTCTAACAGTACTGTATAATGGGAACATTTTTAGTTTAAAAAGACTAGGATTTTGCATATGCATAGAAAATATCTGGGAGAATCTACAGGAAAATATTAACAGTGTTTGACTCTGGGAAAAGAAACCAGGGGTGGCAGGGAGATTTACTTCACATTTTATATACTCATAATATCGTGGATTTTATAACATTGTCATGCATTACTGTATCATAGAAAATGAGTTGAAAAAAGACAAACTTAAGCTTTTTAAAAATTTTACTAACCTTATCCCCAGGTCAGAAGTAGAATTTAATAGGGATCTAACTTATAGAATTCACAGAATTTGAGTTGGAAAATTTTGAGATCATCTGTCCCATTACATCATCTATTTCTAAACCAGTGCTAAGTTTACTCAGTTTGCCTAGCACCAAATACAACTACATTCCAAAAGAGCTAAAGAATGTGGGCAGCCCTTGGAATTCACCTCAATGGAATCTGACCTACAGTTGAAGGTGTGTGGTATAGGTTTCTGCTTTAGCCCTTAGTGTCACTAAGTGTCGAGATCATTCCTTGAAGGAATGGATAGGATGGTCAGAATAGGTGTTTGCTTACTAGGGTGAGCCTGAGGGCACCAGAAAGTTTCCCTCCTATCTTCCTCCTAATTTTCCAATACATTCCAGTACAGATTCAGACTTCTGAACGAAGACACTGACATTTACTGAAATACACATGTTCCTGTGAGATGTAAACAATTAAACATAACCACAAAGAAGAATTGATTCTACTGATTCTTTCCTGAAAGTTGGGAAGAAAGCAGGTGGGGAAGGGAGAAGAAAAATCGGGGGTACCAGAGAGAGGAAAGAGATTACGGAAGAAAGCTTGGCCTGCTTCATTCTTCTGCCTACCCAATCATATTGCTGTGTAATAAGCTTTAGAAAATGGCTTTTAGTGATAACTCCAGACTTTCTAAAACTTAGCAACACCAGAAATTCCCCAAGTTCTAAAATCCCAGCAGCTTATCTCCTCAGTGGTCTTACTGCTGTCTCATCACCTTTTGCTGGGGAGAGGACAGTTAATCAGTTTGCCATATGCTTGTATGGAGACCCTGAGCCCAAGGCTTTGCTTGAAAACAATGTAGTGAATATTGAGTATCACGATCTAGTGGGAAAGGGAAACACTGAACAACTGGAAGGAGAGCTATGAAGAAGTTTAGGATGCTATGGGAGAGCATGTGTGGGTACACACACACAGACTCTCCTCATTAACCACTATTCAGCATTCAGGACTCCAGGGATTGGGCCCCCAACTCCTGGTAACCTTCCTTAACTATCCATGGCATACTGACTGAATATACATCTCTCATTGTTTTTTCAGCAATATATTGTAGTTACTGTTTTTCTTACTTATTTTCTTCACTAAACGCTAAGAATCTCTGTGGGCAGTGACAGTGTTCTCCATCAAAACCTCTCCTAACACCGTGCCTGGCATATAGCAGGTGCACAATACATTTTGGTTGAAGGAAGGAAGGAAATGAAGCTACTTAACTGCATTTTAACACTAAAATGATAAACTTCTTTCTAAAAAGAACACAAATTTCTGAAGAATTATGAATGCATCCCTCTCCCAACAATGATTCTTATGAGCTCTCCATGGCTGTGGCTTGGGTGTGAGACTTACAAACAGCATGACAGCAGTCTCCTTCCCTGTCTTCCAGGAAAAGAAAATTCTGAGTGATGCTTATTTAAGAATTCTCAGGTTTTTGCATGGGTATTAAGATTTGGCATTTGTGGGGAGGAATGGTTAGGCAATGAGTTGAAAATAAGAGAAGAAAAGAATAAAAAGTAATGGAAAAGACCAGTCTGTCTGGGTGGGGAAAACCAGGGTGAGAGCTGAGAGAATTGGCAGAATCTCCAGGGAAATCTTGTGTTAGCTTGGCTATTCCCATTTCAAGTCTGCACATGCCTCTGGAACTCCCTGAAGCCTTTTGTGGGGAAAAACCCCACCTACAGTTTCTGGATGAAACGTTCCTCCAGACCTCCAGAAATGAGTCCCCTGGTCTTCCAATTACTCATTTCCTGGAGAAGTCATAGCTGGTCTATCCTGACCTTCAGAGCCTGAAGGAGTGCGGTTTCATCTTCCGAATTCAAGAAAAGTTTAGGGAAGTCAGTCAGAAAAGCCTCAAAAACCAGTCTTCTGCTTTATTTATCAAAAACTTCATGAACATTTTTACTGGTTCTTTCTTTGGCATGTTCTGGGTGAATCAGCAGGAAAACAAAGTGACTTCACTGCCAAATTGAAATTCAAATCTGCAAAGGATGTTATTTCTAGTTTTGAAAAACTGTGCTCAGAACCTGAATCTAAAGTAATGATACATCCTTTCTGGCCTTATGTAAAGTCATCCCTATAACCTGTAGCTTGGCATGATCTCTAGTTTTAGCAGTGCTGTTATTACCTATATTTATTTGCCGCAACAACTGCAGTCTTGTTTTCCACCTTGACATTGGTAACAGTAGCTTACCTTTCAAGGAAAATATATTTATATTACTCTTACCTGTGTATGATTACCTAGCAAGCAGAAAAGTGAGTCTTGTGAATTTGCCATCCATAATTTCCTCTTCCCTTATGCCAAGCTCATGGAATTTTAACATGTTAATGGGCAAGATTTCCTTCAATTCAGTAATGTCTTTTTAGGCTGAGTGTGAGTATGGCCTATGGATTTGAGTTCTAGACTGCAGCAAGCAGAAAACTTGTTAATGATCCCTCTCTGAAATAACTTCCATCAATCCAAAGAAGCAGATAATCCCCTTCCACGTATAAGGCAGCATGTTTTGCAGTGCTGTATTACAGGAATACCTTTGTGGGCTTGTGAGAAAACTTGGCCTAAGTACTTCAGCATCTGTAGGCAAGTGAGCTTGCAGTTCTCTCCAGTCTAGTCCTTCCATCAGAGAATGACACATGCACCATGATATTAATAAAGTCCATGGGTCATGAATGGGTCATCAAGTGTGCTATATGTATAGTAGACCTACCAATTGCTTCAAAAGAAAGAGAGTTAAGAGGTATGTAATCTGTTATATATAACAGATATATATTTTTGAAATTTGGATTTATGCTTAAGGCACCACTAAAGCAGTGAACCAAGCAACTCATTTACCACCACAAGTAGAATGATCCATGGATTCTGGGAGGCTACATTGGGTGGACACTAAAACTTTCATTCCATTTATTCCCTGCCAAAACTCTTGGGATGATGAAATTTTTATTAACAGAATGTTCTCATTAAGAAGGAAAAAGGCAGCAATATCATCAAGACAACAATATATGTTTTTCCCAACTTTAGTCCCTCTCACAAGAAGATCAACTAGCAACTATCCATAGACAAGACACCATTGTGAAAATCCCAGAACCCAGGGGTGAGGTTGAAGCATCCCCTTAGACCACAGAGACTGAGAAAGACCGCATTAGAAGGGTAGGAAGAGCTGCTACATTCTGACCACCTTACCCCTCCCTCAGACCAGCACAGTGCCAACACCAAGAGGGCCCTCCTGGGCCTATGGTTTCTCTATTGAGTAAAAGAGAGCCCAAGATGGATGTCCAGGTCCATTAACATTGTGAAGTGCTTCCCAGGAGGCCCACTTGGGGAACTCTGCAGGGTTTGACCACTGATGATCAGATAGAAATGGAGAAGAGGAGCAGGGCTTATAGCAACCAATACTCAGATCTTGCCAGACCACATTCCTCCTCCCAGCTGTGTTCAAGCAGAGATCCCAGCCAGTAACTCTGCCCATCTGCAGAGCTGAGTTTGTGTTCCTGTATGGCTGGGGAGTACAGTGGTCTTTTCTGCCTGTTTCAGGCCACCAGCCAGCAAGCTATGCCAGCTGTGGAGCTCATTCTATGGCCCTACGCAGGCAGGAAACCAAATTTGAATCCCTATCTACTGCTGAATATAGCTCCCAATCCTGCTTGACCAGGAAGCATAAACAGAGAACCCAGGCAGGCTCACAGCCAATGCTACAGTCACATATGCAGCAGCACTCAAGCAGTGAGTCCATCTGTAGAGCCAAGTCAATGGCCCCATCTGGCCAGGGAGCTTGATGTACAGTTCTTCCTGATTTGGATCACCACCCAGTGGACTGTCGTGGCCATAGAGCCTACACTACAGACCCACACAGGCAGGGAGCAAATGTGAAGCCATGCCCAGCTGCTCGGTATAGCCTCCAGTCTCACCAAACCAGGAAGCCATACCAGAGAATCTGGGCAGCTGCAGAGCCCATCCTACAGCCGTGCTTGGGCAGGAATGAAGCCAGCAGTCCTGCCCAACAGTGAAGTATAGCCTCTGGCCCTGCATAACCAGGGAGCCTTAACAGTGACTCTGGACAACCTTAGAACACAGCCTACAATACCACCCAGCCACAGAGCCCAGCCTACAGTCTTTCTCACAGCAGAGCCCATCCTATGGGCTTGATGGATTGCTGAATGCAGCCCAAAGCCTCACTCAGGCAGTGAGCTCAGCCAGTGATCTTGTCCAACCACAGAGCATAGCTTGTAGTCCCTCTCAACCAAAAACCTGGACAGTGACCCTGTCCAACCATGGAGCAAAGTCTCTAGCCCCACCCTACTGTAGGATACAACTGGAGGCCCCTCCTGACCAAAGAGCCCAGCAGTGACCTTGATCACCAGCAGAGCACAGTCAGTGACCTACCTGATCATGAAGCCCAGCCTACAGCCCAGCCCAACTTTGGGGCACAGCCTGCTTCCCCACCTAATTACAGAACACAGCTTCAGTCCCTATCCAACTAAAAAGTCCTGCCTGTAGCCCTGCCTAAACACAGAGTTCAGCCAGCAGCACCATATAGTCAGATGTCACAGCCTGAGATTCCTCCCCACAAGACACGATTGCAGAACCAAGCCAGTAGCCCTGCCCAGTCAAGGAGTCCAGCCATGGGAACCATCCTGTCAGGGAACACATCCAATGACCTTGCTCATCAAAAAGTGATTGCAGAGCCCAGCTAGTGGCCCTACCTAACCATAGAGCATAGCCAACTGCCCTGCCCAATCAAGGAGCTCAGTGGCCCTGCTGGAATGTGGAGCAGGCTCAACAAACTGCAGACCCCAACCAGCAGCATTACTCCTGACCTAAAAGCAAAAACAGTGGCCTTGCCCAAACAGAGACCCTGAAAGCAACAGCTACCTGCCCAAGGATGCTACCAGCTGACTCGTCCAGAAATCCAAGCTGAGATTATTTGGTGAAGGACCATCCATATGAAGTGAATCCGTAAACTCTGGAAGAGGAGACTGCTTATGCACATGTGTAGATAGTGATTCAAGGAATCAAGGATCATAAAATATCAAGTAAACATGTCAACACCAAAGGAAACTAATAAAGCTCCAATAACTAATTGTAAAGAAATGGAGATCTATGAACTATCTAACAAAGAATTCAGAATAACCCTCTTAAAAAAGCTCAGTGAACTACAAGAATACAAAGACAGCTTAAAAAAATTAGGAAAACAATCCATTAACAAAATGAGAAGTTCAACAAAGAAATAGAAACCATAAAAAAAAAGCCAGAAATCCAAGAGCTGAGGAATATAATGACTTAATTGAATAATTCAATAGACAACTCCAGCAGCAGAACCAACCAAGCAGAAGAATCCATGAACTAGAATGTAGTCATATGAAATTATCCAGTCAGAGGAGCAAAAAGAAAAAAGAATGGAAGAGTGAAGAAAGCCTACAAGACTTATGAATACATACATATATATATGTGTATACACACACACACACACAGACACACACACACACACACACACATTATAGGAATCCCAGAAGAAGAAAAGAGAAAGGGACAGAAACTCTATATAAAGAAATAATGGCTGGGGGTGGGGAGGTGGGGGGTGGCCAAGATGGTGTAGTAGGAAGACCCTGAGCTCACCTCCTCCCACAGGCACACCAAAATTACAACAATTTACAGAGCAACTACCCATGAAAACAACCTGAAGGCTAGGAGAAAAGATCTTCTACATCTTTTCCTTAATGAAGGAAAAGATCTTCTACATCTTTTCCTTAATGAAGGAATTCCTTAATGAAGGAATCACAACTAGATGGATAAGAGGGGCAAAAATGAAGTATAGCCAAGACCCATACTGCCAAGTAGGTGACCCACAAATGGGAGGAAAATTACAACCGCAGATGACCTCTGCAAGGAACGAGGGGTCTGAGCCCCACATCAGGCTCCTTAGCCTGAGGGTCCTGCACCAGGAAGATAAGCCTCCAGAACATTTGGCTCTGAAGGCCAACAGGGCTTACTTTCAGGAGACCCAGAGGGCTATGGAGAAAGGGCACACACAAAATCTCACATGCTTTGGGACCCAGGGCAGAAGCAGTAATTTGAAAGAAGCCTGGGTCAGACCCACTTGTTGATCTCAGAGAGCCTCTGGGAGAGGCAGGAGGCAATTGAAATTTACCCTGGGGACACAGATGCTGACAGCAGCCACTTTGGGGAGCTCATCCCACCAAAAGGCCACTGGTGCTGGTAAGCATCATTTTGGAATTCTCTCTCTAGCTTATTAGTGCCAGAACCTAGCCTGGCTTACCAGCCAGTCAACACTAGTCCTGGGATGCCCCAGGCCAGGTAGCTAGCTGGGCAGGGACATGGCCCCACCCACCAGGACCTCCCTGAACCCCTGGCTGCCCTGGGACTGGCTCCACCTACTAGAGGGCCCCGAAATTGGCCCCACCCACCAGTGGGCTGACACTACTCCTAGGATCGCCTCAGCTCAGGCCCCACCCACCTTCCAGCTGGCAACAACTCCAGGACCCCAGGGCCCTGAAGCCAGAGACCCTAGGACCTGGTTCCTCCCACTAATTGGCCAGCACTAATCCCAGGTATTCCTGGACCCTGGAACCACCTACCAACAGGCCAACAACAGCTCTGGGACTCCTGGCTCCACAGCCAGAAACCCCAGGACATGGTGTCTTCCATCAGTAGGCTGGCACTAGCGACAGGACCAAGCCTCACCCACAGGTGGGTGGGCACCAGTCCCAGGATCCCCTGGGCCACAGCTCTACCCACCATTGAGCCAAAACCAGGACAGGAACTCCTCTGGCTGTGCAGTCAGCCACACCAGCACCCAGCCCCACCCACAAGTAGCCAGCAGTCTCCATACAAGGCAGGGCCTGAAAACCAACCATATTGGAGGCCAGCCCCACCCACAATTGTGCCCACAGTAGTCAGCCCACCATAACAGAACTAACCACACAGCCAACATAGAGGGCACTCCCAGAGCATATAGCTCTACTGACCAGAGGGGAGTGCACTTCTGGGTCCCATAAGACATTTCCTACATAAGGCCACTTCTCCAAGACTGGGAAACATAACCAACTTACCAAATATGTAGGAATAAAAACAGAAAATTAGGCAAAATGAGGTGACAAAGAAATATGTTCCAAATGAAGGAACAAGATAAAAACCAAAAAAAGAACTAAATGAATTGGAGATGAGCAATCTACCCAGTAAAGAGTTTAAGGTAATAATCATAAAGATGCTCAAAGAACTCAGGAGAAGGAACTTCCCAGGTGGTCAAATGGTAAAGAATCTGCCTTCCAATGCAGAGGATGCAGTTTCAATCCCTGGTTGGGGAACTAAGATCCCACATGCTGCGGGACAACTAAGCCCACATGCCACAACTACTGAGCTCATGCGACTCAATGAGAACCTGCATGTCACAAACTACAGAGCCCACATGCCCTGGAGCCCGCCTGCCACAACTAGAGAGAGAAAAAAACCCATATGCCACAACTAGAGAGAAGCCCAAGTGCCGTGATGAAGAGAACGCGCGCCGCAATGAAAGATCCTGCATGCCTCAAAAAAAGAACTCAGGAGAAGATTAGATGAACAGAGTGAGAAGTTAGAAGTTTTTAACAAAGAGTTAGAAAATATAGAGAAGAACCAAACAAAGCTGAAGAATACAATAACTGAAATAAAAAATACACTAGAGGAATCAATAGTAGATTAGATGAGACAGGAATGGATCAGCAGACTGGAAGACAGAGTAGTGGAAATCACTGAAGCTGAACAAATAAAAGAATTTAAAAAATGAGGACAGTATAAGAAAACCCTGGGGCAACATCAAGCATCCTAACATTTGCAATATAGGGGTCTAGAACGAGAAGGGAGAGAGAAAGGGACAAAGAACATTTTATAAGGTATAATAGCTGAAGACTTTCCTAACCTAGGAAAGGAAACAGATACTCAGGTCCAATTTGTACAGAGAGTCCCAAACAGGATCAACCCAAAGAGGACCACATCATGACACATTGTAATTAAACTGGCAAAAATTAAAGATAGAGAGAATATTAAAAGGAACAAGGGAGGGGCTTCCCTGGTGGCGCAGTGGTTGAGAGTCCGCCTGCCGATGCAGGGGACATGGGTTCGTGCCCCAGGTCTGGGAAGATCCCACATGCCACAGAGCGGCTGGGCCCGTGAGCCATGGCCGCTGAGCCTGCACATCCGGAGCCTGTGCTCCACAACGGGAGAGGCCACAACAGTGAGAGGCCCGTGTACTGCAAAAAAAAGGCAACAAGGGAAAAGCAACAAGTTATGTACAAAGGAAACCCATAAGGCTATGAGCTGATTTTCAGCAGAAATTCTGCAGACCAGAAGGAAGTGCAAGATATATTTAAAGTGATGAAAGGGAAAAACCTAAAATCAAGAATACTCTACCTGGTGAGGCTCTCATTCAGATTTGAAGGAGAGATCAAAGTTTAACAGACAAGCAAAAGCTAAAAGCATTCAGCACCATGAAACCAGCTTTGCAAGAAATGTTAGAGTTCTCTAAGCAGAAAAGAAAAGGCCGTGACTAGAAATATGAAAAGTATGGAAGGAAAAATCACATTGGTAAAGTAAAATATACAGTAAAGGTACTAGCCCAACCACTTATAAAGCTACTAGGAAGGTTAAAAGACAAAAGTAGTAAAATCATTTATATCCACAGTAAATATTAAGGGATACTCACCACTTTTATTCAACATAGTATTGAAAGTTCTAGCTACAGCAATCAGATAAGAAAAAGAAATAAAATAAATCCAAAAAGGAGAGGAAGAAGTAAAAATGTCAGTTTGCAGATGACATGGTACTGTACATAGAAAATACTAAAGATGCAACCAAAAAGCTACTAGAATTTATCAATGAATTCAGTAAACTTGCAGAATACAAAATTAATATACAGAAATCTGTTTCATTTCTATACACTAACAATGAACTATCAGAAAGAAAATTAAGAAAACAATCCCATTCACAACTGCATCAAAAAGAATGGAATACCTGGGAATAAATCCAAGGAGGTTAAAAATCTGTACTCAGAAAACTGAAAGACACTGATGAAAGAAATTGAAGATGACACAACAGATGGAAAGATATACCATGGTCATGGACTGGAAGAATTAATGTTGTTAAAATGACCATGCTACCCAAGGCAATTGAGAGATTCAGTGTAATCCCTATCAAATACCACTTGCATTTTTCACAGGACTAGAACAAATAATTCTAAAATCTGTGTGGAAATACGAAAGACTCTGAATAGTGAAAACGATCTTGAGAACAAAGAAGAAAACAGAAGATATCACATTCCCTGATTTCAAACTATACTACAAAGCTACAGTAATCAAAACAGTATGACACAGGCAAAAATACATAGATTAATGGAACTGAATAAAGAGCCCAGAAATGAACCCACACTTATACAGGGTTAATTAATCTATGACAAAGGAAGCAAGAATATACAATGGGGAAAGTACAGCCTCTTCAATAAGTAGGAAAACTGGACAGCTATATACAAGACAATCAAACTGGACTACTTTCTCACACCATGTACAAAACTAAACGCAAAATGGATTAAAGACTTAAACATAAGACCTGAAACCATAGTACTTCTGGAAGAAAACATAGGAAATATGCTCTTTGACATAAATCTTAGCAATACTGTTTTGGATATGTCTCCTCAGGCAAAGGAAACAAAAGCAAAAATAGACAGATGGTTCTACATCAAACTAAAAAGCTTTTGCACATTGAAGAAAACTATCAACAAGTTGCCTACTGGACGGTAGAAGATATTGCAAATGATATCTGACAAGGAGTTAATATCCAAAATATACAAGAACTCATACAACTCAACATCAAAAAATAAAGAGCTTGATTTAAAAATGGACAGAGGACCTTAATAGATATTTTTCCAAAGAAGACATACACATGGCCAACAAGCATATTAAAAGCTCAACATCAACGCAAGAGGGAAGAGATATGGGGATATATGTATATGTATAACTGATTCATTTTGTTATAAAGCAGAGACTAACACACCATTGTAAAGCAATTTTACTCCAATAAAGATGTTAAAAAAATAAAAATAAAATAAAATAAAAGCTCAACAAAACTAATCATCACGGAAATGCAAATCAAAATCACAATGAGATATCACCTCATGCCTGTCAGAATGGCAGTTATCAAAAAAACAACAAATAGCAAATGTTGGCAAGGATGTGGAGAGAAGGGAACCCTTGTGCACTGTTGGTGGCAGCATAAATTGGTGCAGCCACTATGGAGAACAATATGGAGATTCCTCAAAAAATTAAAACTGGAGCTACCATATGATCCAGCAATTCTACTTCTGGGTATTTATCTGAGGAAAATGAAAACACTAATTCAGAAAGATATATGCACCCCTATGTTCATTGCAGCATTATTTACAATAGCCAAGATATGGAAGCATCCTAAGTGCTCACTGATAGGTGAATGGATAAAGAAGATGTAGTATATATATACAATGGAATATTAATCAGCCATAAAAGAGAATGAAATCTTGCCATTTTCAACAACATGGATGGACCCAAAGGGTATTATGCTAAGTGAAATAAGTCAGACAAAGACAAATACTGTATGACTTTTTTTATGTGTAGAATCTTAAAAACAAAACAAAGGAACAATCATAACCTAACAGAAACAGAGTAATAGATACAGAGAACAAACTAGTTGTTGCTAGAGAGGAGGGGGTTTGTGGGAAGAGAGAAATAACTGATGGAATTTAAGAGGTACAAAGTTTCAGTTACAAAATAAATGAGTTACAGGTATAAAATGTACCTTGTGGGAATATAGTCAATAATTATGTAGTATCTTTGTGTGGTGACAGATGACAACTGGGCTTATTATGGTGATCATTCTGAAATCTATAGAAATATTGAATCACAATGCTGTGTACCAGGAGCTAACATAGTTTTGTAGGTAAATTATACTTCAAAGGCAAACAGAAACAAGCAAACAAATTCATAGGAAAAGAGATCAGATTTGTGGCTATCAGAGGCAGGAGTTGGGGGAGGAGGAATTAGATGAAGGTAGTCAAAAGGTACAAACTTACAGTTATAAGATAAATAAGTACTAGGGGCATAACATAAAACATAACAAAGAAGATTAACACTGCTGTATGTTATAAATGAAAGTTGTTTAAGAGAGTAAATCGTGAGTTCTCATCACAAAGAAAATTTTTTTTCTATTTTTTGAAATGTTGGATCTATATGAGATGAAGGATGTTCACTAAACTTACTGTGGTAATCATTTAATGAAGTATATAAGTTGAATCATTGTTTCATACACCTTAAACTTATACAGTTCTATATGACAACATATATCTCAATAATACTGGGGGAAAAACCCTAAAGTAAATATGGCAGATAAAGTTGGGTTGTGGACACAAGATTTTATCTCTTCATTTTCTATTGCTTTCTGTATGTTTTTAACTTTTCACAATAAAACCAATTCCCTACACTCTCTCAAACACACAAAAAGAAAAAGAAATAATGACTGAAAACTTTCCAAATACTGTGAGAGAAATGTATACTCAGATTCATGAGCCCCAAAATACCCCAAGTAGGTAACACCTGAAAAGAAGCACATTATAATTAAATTTGAAAGTCAAAAACAAGAAGAGAATTTTGAAAGCAGCAAAAGAAAACCACCTCATCACATACAACGGTACCCGCATGAGATTATACAGCATAATTCTCCACTGAAATTTTGCAGGCCAACAGAGAGTGGGGTGATGATATATTCAAAATACTGAAAGAAAGAAACTGTCTATTAAGAATACTATTATAACTGGCAAAGCCATCCTTTACCAATGAAGGAGAGATAAAGATATTCCTGAACAAACAAAAGCTGAGGGACTTCACTACCACTAGAACTGCCTTACAAAAAATGCCAAAGTGCCTTCTTCAAGTAGAAATAAAAGGATGCTAATTAACATCACAAACAAATAGGGATGTGTAAAACTCACTGGTAATGGCAAATATATAGTCAAAGTCAGATTCTCTAATATTATAATGGTGGTGTATAACTCACTTACAACTCTAGATTAAAAGTAAAAAACATAAATGTATTAAAAATACCCACAACTACAATAATTTGATATTGGATACATAAAATTGAAAAGATATAAATTATAACATCAATAACCTAAGTTGTAAGGAAGGGATAAGTAAAAGTATAAAGTTTATGTATGCTCTAGAAGTTAAGTTGTTTTTAGCTTAAAATAAAATAATGGTTGGGGACTATACTACCCTATTCTCAACAATGGATAGATGATCCAGACATGTATATATTATATGTAAGCTTCATAGTAACCCAAAGAATAAATCTATAATAGGTACACAAAAGATTATGATAAAGGACTCATAGCATACCACTACAAAAAGTCATCAAACTGCAAAGGAAGACAGCAAAAAGATAAGCAAGGAAAAATGGATCTACAAAACAGTCAGAAAAAAAATTTAATGGCAAGTAAGTTCTTACCTATCAATAATTAAATATAAATAGATTAAATTCTGCATTCAAAAGACATAGAATGGCTGAATGGATTAAAAAAAAAAGATCCAATGATGTGCTGCCTACAAGAGACTCACTTCAGCTTTAAGGACACACATAGAGTGAAGGGATGGAAAAGGATATTTCAAGCAAATAGTAACCAAAAGAAACCAGGGGTAGCTATATTTATATCAGACAAGATATACTTTAAGTTGAAAGTGTTCAAAAGAGACAAAGAAGGTCATCACATAATGATAAAGGGATCAATCTATGGAGAAGATATAACGATTGTAAATACTTATGCATTCAAATTGGAGCACCTAAACATACAAAGCAAATAATAACAGAATTAAAAGGAGAAATAAACAGCAATACAATAATAGTTTAGGACTTTAATACCTCACTGTTAACAATGGATCAGTTGTCTAGAGAAAATATCAATGAGTAAACAGTGGATTTGAACAACATTATAGACCAAACGACCTAACAGACATATACAGAACATTCCAACCAACAGCAGCATAATACATTCTTCTCAAGCACCCATGGAATATGTTCTAGGATAGGTTATGTGTTAGGCCACAAAACAAGGCTCAACAAATTCAAGAAGATTGAAGTCATACTAAGTATCATGTCCAATCACATGATATGAAACTAGAAATCAATAAGAGGAGGAATGCTGAAAAATTCACAAATACATGGAAATTAAAAAACACACTCCTGAACAACCAATGGATCAAAGAAGAAATCAAAATGGAAATAAAAAATATCTTGAGACAAACAAAAATGAAAACACAACATACCAAAACTTAAGGGAAGCAGCAAAAGCAGTTATAAGAAGGAAATTTGTAGAAATAAACATGCAAAAGAACAAAGAAAAATCTCAGATAAACGACCTGATTTTACATCCAAGGAATTAGAAAAAGAAGAACAAACTAAGCCCAAATTAGCAGAAGAAAAGATATAATAAAGAGGACAGCAGAAATAAATGAAATAGAGAATAAGAAAACAACAGAAAAGATGAACAAAACCAAGATCCGGTTCTTCAAAAAGTTAAGCCAAATTGACAAACCTTTAGCTAAACTAACCAAGAAAGAGAGAGACCCAAATAAGTAAAATTATAAATGAAGAGGAGACATTACAACTGATACCATAGAAATACAAAGGATCATAAGAGACTATTATGAAAAATTAAACACCAACAAATTGGATAACCTAGAAGAAATAGATACATTTGCAGAAACATGCAACCTACCAAGACTGAATCATGAAGAAATAGAAAATATGAACAGATCAATAATGACTAAGGGGTTTGCATCAGTAAAAAAAATTATCAACAAAGGAAAGCCCATACCAAATTACTTCACTGGTTAAGGTTAACTCTACCAAATATAAGGATGAATTAATGCCAATTCTTCTCAAACTCTTCCAAAAAAAAAAAAAATGAAGAGGAGGGAAAACTCGCAAATACATTTACAAGGCCAGCATTACCCTGATAGCAAAGGCAGATAAGGACACTTCAAGAAAAAAAATCTACAGGCAATATTCCTGATGAATATAGATACAAAAAGGATCAACAAAATACTAGCAAACCAAATTCAACAGCACATTAATAAAATCATATATGATTATCAAGTGGTATTTATCACTGGGATGCAAGGAGGGTTCAAACTATGCAAATCAATAAATGTGATACATCACCTTATCAGAAGGATAGATAAAAATCACATGATCACCTCAATAAATACAGAAAAGGTATTTGACAAAAGTCACCATCCATTCATGATAAAAACTCTCAAAAAATAGGTATAGAAGGCCATACCACTACACAATAAAGGCCATATTTGTAAAGCTCACAGGTAGCATCATACTCAACAGTGAAAGATTGAAAAGGTTTCCTTTAATAAAGTGATCAAGACAAGGGTTCCCACTCTCATCACTCTCATTCAACATAGTAATTGAAGTCCTAGCCAGAGAAATAAGGCAAGAAAAAACAAAAGAAAAGGCATCCCAATTGGCAAGGAAGAAGTAAAATTGTCTGTTTGTAAATGACATGATCTTATATATGGAAAATCCTAAAGACTCCACCAAAAAACTGGAAACTAATCAATGAATTTGGTAAAGTTGCAGGATATAGAATCAATATACAAATATCAGGTGCATTTCTACTCACTAACAATGAATTAGCCAAAAAATAAAGTTAAAAATTCCCATTTACAATAACATCAAAAACAACAAAATACATACAAATAAATTTAATCAAGGAGGTGAAAAATCTGTCTACTGAAAAGTATAAGAAATTGATGAAAGAAATTGAAGAAGACACAAATAAATGGAAAGATACCCCATGTTCATTGATCAGAAGAATTAATATTGTTAAAATGCCCATACTACACAAAGTGATCTATAGATTCAGTGGAATCCCTGTCAAGATTCCAATGGCATTTTTTACAGATATAGGAAAAGGCAATCCTGAGAAGGAAGAATAAAGCTGGAAGCATCACACGTCCTGAATTCAAACTATATTACAAAGTTACAATAGTCAAAACAGTATAGTACTGCTATATAAACAGACACAGAGCAATGGAACAGAATAGAGAGCCCAGAAGTAAACCTATATGTATACAGTCAACTAATATTTGACAAGGGAGCCAACAATACTCAATGGAGAAAAGGTAGTCTCTTCAATAAATGGTGTTGGGGAAACTGGACAGCCACATGTAAAGGAATGAAATTGGACCCCTATCTTTCACTACTTGGAGAAATTAACATGAAGTGGGTTAAATAAAAACTTACATGTACAACCTGAAGCCACAAAACTCCTAGAAGAAAACATAGGGGAAAACTTCTTGATATTGGTCTTGGCAATGATTTTATAGGCATGATACCTAAAGCACAAGCCACATAAGCAAAAATAAACAAGTGGGACTACATCAAACTAAAAGCTTCTGCACAACAAAAGAACACTCAACAAACTAAAAAGGTAATCTATGGAATGGGGGAAACTCTTTGCAAACCACATATCTAACAAAGGGATATTAACCCAAAATATATGAGGAACTCATACAACTCAATAGCAAAACAACAAACAAAAAAACAATTTTAAAAATAGGCAAAGGACCTGAGTTGACATTTTTCCAAAGAAGACATTCAAATGACCAACAGATACATGAAAAAGTGCTCAAAGTCACCAATCATTAAGGAAATGCAAATCAGAAACAAAATGAGATATCATCTCACACTTGTTAGAATGGCTATTACCAAAAAGGCAAGTGATAACAAGTGCTTGTGAGGATGTAGAGAAAAGGAAGCGCTTTGTACTGCTGGTGGCAACGTAAATTGGTACAGCCACTATGGAAAGTAGTAATTAAAAATAGAACCATCATATGATCCAGTAATTCTACTTCTGGGTATATATCCAAAGGAAATGAAATCACTATCTTGAAGTGATATCTGCATTCCATGTTCACTGCAGCATTATTTGTAATAACTAAGACATGGAAACAACTTAAGTGTCCATCAGTGTATAAATGGATAAAGAAAAAAATAAATATAATATTATATATATATAATATTATATATATATATATATATACAGACACACAAAATGGAATATTCAGTCATAAAAAAAGAAAGAAATCCTGCCATTTGCAACAACATGGATGAAACTTGAGGGCATTATGATAAGTGAAATAAGTCAAAGAAAGACAAATACTGTATGGTCTCACATATGTGTGGAATCTAAAAGAGTTGAATTCATAGAAACAGAACAGATTGGTGGTTGCTAGGTGCAAGGATTTGGGGGGTGGGGGAAACTGGTGAAGATGGTCAAATGGTCCAAAATTCTAGTTATAAGGTGATTAAGTTCTGGAGATATAATGGAGAGCATGACTATATTTAATAGTACTATATTGTATATTTGAAAGTTGCTAATAGAGTAGATTTTAAAAGTTCTCACTAGATAGAAAAATTGTAATTCTGTGAGGTGATGGATGTGTTAACTAATCTTATTGTGGTAATAATTTTGCAATATATACATATATAAAATCACTGCATTATACACCTTAAACTTATGTAATATGTTCAATTATATCTCAATAAAGCTGGGGGGAAAGTGGGGGAAACCCTAAACGACTGAAAGCTAATGTTTAATCAAATCTAAGGAGTTTGCCCCATTCTCCCATTTCTGGAGTAGATTGTTACAGTTTTATTTTTCTGTTTTGGGCAGTTCAGCAAGAGCTGATTGTGCAGCCACAACTTAGCAATGTGGCTCATGTGACTCATCCAAATTGGAGCACAATTAGCAAAATGTGTTCCCAAAAATGGCAGTTTCAATACTAAATTCTGGGGAGAAACCAGGAGACATGGAAGACAAAATAGCACAGGGAAAATGGTAACTAAGTTTTACTAAAGTAAAGTACATTTGTCATGACTTTGAGTGAAGAGAGTCAAAGTCAGAATGATTTGGGAGTTTTTAAAAGTTACTATTAGAATTCCCAACCTGAAGACCAGTCATAGCCTGTAGCATTTTTTGAATGGGAAAAAATATGTAGACTCCAAATATTAGACTCAGGAGAATAGTGTACTTGTCAGACTAAGCAAACCCTCCAACTTTAGCAATTCTAAATTTAGAACCAACCTTGAACAGTTGAAGGTCTGTGTCCACAGGGGCTGAAAAAGGAAACTTCTTGGTTTCTACTCCTTAGTGCCTATTAGAAAAACAACTCCTTGATTCCAGGGTCATTGGGGACAATAAAGGGACAGATTTTTTCCCCTTTATATCTCAAAGTTGAGTCAGTTGTCAACCAGAGTTTGGCCACGATGTAGACTGCAGACCTGTGTTTCTCAAGTATGCAGCTATGACCTGTGGGGATATGAGGAGATGCAGGTAGTTTTAGAAAGTAGACCTACAGAGCTGCCAACATATAAAACAGATGTAGAGAAGAATTGATAAAACAAGGTCTTACAAATGCCTTGTTTTCTTGCTCTGGAGCCCTCTTTTGCCCTGTACTCTGATGTGGGGTAGAAAAGCATTTCTACCTGGCCTCACTCAGGAAGTGAAATTTGACCTGAGCCCTGAAGTGTGCAGGAGAAGAAAACAATGTTTCAGACAATGTTCAGATAGAGCTGTGGGTAGGCCCTGTGTCAAAGACATTATGGCACATTCAAGGCACAGAAATAAGGTTAGTGTGGCTAAACCATAAGGAGTGAGGAGGAGAGTGGCTGGAAGAATAGATGAAGTGTCAGATCACCCTTGAAAGCCTTGTCATTTTCATTTGTATATCCTTACACTCAGAACAATGAGTAGCCAATGAAGGTTATTTGGAGAGACACTGCATACTCTAATTCTCATTTTGTGATTACTCTGTATGGATTGTGCTGAATGGATTAGAGGTTGACAGACTGGGTTCAGGAGACCTTTCAAGGGACTATTCTAATAGAATATGCAAGAAATGATTATAGCTTAGACTAAGGTGGTAGAAGAGGAGATGGATGGAAGTAGATGGGTATAGAAGAGAAAATTGACAGGGCTTGTTGATGAATTGGTTATAAAGAGTAAGAGAGATGTAGGTGCCAAAGAAGATTCCAGGATTTCTATCATGTCCAATTTGGTGGAGCTACTGACTAAAGTAAGGAACACTAAAAGAGAGTCAGATATTGGAGAGAAAGCATAAGGTCAGACTTGGCCTGTTGAATTTGAGGTATCTTTGAAACTTGAAAGGGAAGTTGCTAAGTAGGACATTGTATACTCTGGTCTGAATCTCAGAGGAGAGGTTTCAGATGGGGTTATATCATTTTAATAATCAGCTGTGCTTGTGAATGAGTTTGCCTCACAGGAAGAGTTAGAGAGAGACAAGACAAAGGGGCCTTAGACAAACTGAGTCTTGAGAGACTCTGTTAATGGTCCTATAGAGGAGGATACTCCTACATAGAAGTAGGAGGAAAACCATAGGAACATGATGTCAGGAAGAGAGAGTTTCAAGAATTAGCTAAAATATAACAGTGTCAAAATTAATAAAAGTGCTTGAATGAGGAAATCTACAAGGTAGAAACTTTAAGAAAACTTGGCCTGATGGTGGAAATAAAAGTGTTATTATGGATAAGGAGAATGGTCAGTGGTGAGAATTCCAGGGTTGTAAAAGTTGCAGGTTCATCAGAATGAGTTGTCCTCAAATGGGATTTGTAGTTTTGGCTGCTGGTACAGTTTTGTCTAATTTTGGTAGCAAGAGATGTGAGTATTAGGACTGGGCTTGGGTAACTGTTTCAGGGGATGGCCTAGGGGATCACTAAGGAATGAGAGGTTAAGATTTCTTTTCACAGTGAGAATTGTCCTTTTCTTTGTCCTCAGCCCAAACAGTGGTTCCAACCGACTTGACAGGAGCTGACTTCTTGCTACATTGCTTCTGCCTCCATTTCTAAAATGATTCTTAATCTAATACAAATTTATAACAACAAATTAATGACCTGAAAACACGTGATTTGGTTAATTATAGATATATACGTTTATTCCAGTTGTTATGTCTCCTCTTTCATTTATGATTTTATATATTTAAGTCTTCTCTCTTTTTTCTTAGTCTGGCAAAAGGTTTGTCAATTTTGTTTATCTTTTAAAAAACAGCTCTTCGTTTTGTTAATCTTTTGAAATTGTTTCTCTGGTGTTTATTTCTGCTATTATCTTTGTTATTTCCCTTTTTTGGCTAACTTTGGGCTTAGTTATTTTTCTAGTTTTTTGAAGTATAAAGTTATTTATTTGAAATCCTTTTCTTCTTAACATAGGTGTTTATCACTGTAAAATTCCCTCTTAGAACGGCTTTTACTACATCCCATAAGTTTTGATACGTTCTGCTTCCATGTTCATTTGTTTCAAGATATTTTTTTAATTTCCCTTTTGATTTCTTCTTTGATCTATTGGTTGTTAAGGAGTATGTTGTTTAATGTTCACATCTTTGTGAATTCTCCAGTTTTCCTCTTGTTATTGATTTCTAGTTTCATACCATTATGGTCAGAAAAGATACTTGGTATGATTTCAAGCCTCTTGAATTTGCTAAGACTTTGTTTTGTGGCAAAACATATGATCTCTCCTGGAGAATGTTCCATATGCTCTTGAAAAGAATGTGTATTCTACTGCTATTGGTTGAAAGGTTCTGTATATGTCTGTTAGGTCTTTAGCCTAAGTATAGTTCAGGTCCAGTGTTTTTGTATTGATTTTGTCTCTGGATGATCCATTCATTGTTGAAAGTGGGGTATTGAAGTCCCCTACTATTATTGCATCATTGTCCCTCTTCAGATATGTTAATATTTGCTTAATATATTTAGATGCTTCTCTGTTGGATGCATATATATTTATAATTGTTACGTCTTCTTGGTGAATTGGTCACTTTATCATTATGTAATGACCTTCTTTGTCTCTTGTTACAGTTTTTGACAAAATCTCTTTTGTCTGATATAAATATAGCTACCCCTGCTTCCTTGTGGTTTCTGTTTGTTTGGAATATCTCTTTCCATCTCTTTAATTTCAGCATACGTGTGTCCTTAAAGCTGAAGTGATTATCTTGTAGGCAGTATATAGTTGGGTTCTGTTTTTTTTCCCATTCAGTCACTCTGTCTTTTGTTTGGAAAATTTAATCCATTTGTATTTAAAGTAATTTATTGATAAGTAAGGATTTACTAATGTCATCTTATTCATTATTTTCTGGTGGCTTTGTAGCTCCGGTATTCTCTTCTTCCTCTCTTAATGTCTGCCTTTGTGAATTGATAATTTTCTGTAGTGATGTGCTTTCTTTTTTTTAAATTATTTATTTATTTATTTTATGGCTGTGTTGGGTCTTCGTTTCTGTGTGAGGGCTTTCTCTAGTTGTGGCAAGTGGGGGCCACTCTTCATAGCAGTGTGGGAGCCTCTCAATATCGCGGCCTCTCTTGTTGTGGAGCACAGGCTCCAGACGCACAGGCTCAGTAATTGTGGCTCATGGGCCCAGTAGCTCCGTGGCATGTAGGATCCTCCCAGACCAGGGCTCGAACCCGCGTCCCCTGCGTTGGCAGGCAGATTCTCAACCACTGCGCCACCAGGGAAGTGCTGTAGTGATATGCTTTGATTCCCCTCTCTTTATCGTTTGTGTACCTACTGTAGGTTTTTTTCTTTTTGGTTCCCACAAGGCTTATATAAAACATCTAATAGGGCTTCCCTGGTGGCGCAGTGGTTGAGAGTCCGCCTGCCGATGAAGAGGACGCGGGTTCGTGCCCCGGTCTGGGAATATCCCACGTACCGTGGAATGGCTAGGCCCGTAAGCCATGGCTGTTGAGCCTGCACGTCCGCAGCCTGTGCTCCACAACGGGAGAGGCCACAAGAGTGAGAGGCCCACATACTGCAAAAAAAATTTTTTAAATCTAAGAAATATAAGTCTATTTTAAGCTGATAACAATTTAACGTGGATCACATACAAAAAATCTACCCTTTTACTGCCCTTCATTTTATGTTTTTGATATGACAGTTTACATCTTTTAATATTGTGTATCTATTAACAAATTACTCTAGAGGGCAGTTTGTTGCTGAATACTAATTTTTCTTTCTGCATCTTGCCAATTTGTTTATAAATTCTAATAAGTTATGTTTTCTATACAGACAATAATCACAACTTTGACAAATAACAATTTTCTATTTCTTCTTTTTGATTCCTGATAGCTTTAATTTCTTTCCTGACTATGCTCATTATGACAATTCTAAACATACAAGTGCTGATAGCAGAGGCCCTTGTCTTATACCTGCTCTTTAAGGATATGCTGTCAACATTGTTACATTAAGTATGAATTTTGTTCTAAAATTTTTCGATATCCTTTGGATAAATGGAGTTCCTTTATATTCTTTTTTTTCTTTACATCTTTATTGGAGTATAATTGCTTTACATTGGTGTGTTAGTTTCTGTTTTATAACAAAGTGAATCAGTTATACATATACATATGTTCCCATATCTCTTCCCTCTTGCGTCTCCCTCCCTCCCACCCTCCCTACCCCACCCCTCTAGGTGGTCACAAAGCACCGAGCTGATCTCCCGGTGCTATGCGGCTGCTACCCACTAGCTATATATTTTACATTTGGTAGTGTATATATGTCCATGCCACTCTCTCACTTTGGCAAAGCTAACACTTCCCCCTCCCCATAGCCTCAAGTCCATTCTCTAGTAGGTCTCTGTCTTTATTCCTGTCTTACCCCTAGGTTCTTCATGACATTTTTTTTCTTAGATTCCATATATATGTGTTAGCATACGGTATTTGTCTTTCTCTTAATGACTTACTTCACTCTATATGACAGACTCTAGGTCCAATCACCTCACTACAAATAACTCAATTTCGTTTCTTTTTATGGCTGAGTAATATTCCATTGTATATATGTGCCATATCTTCTTTATCCATTCATCCGATGATGGACACTTAGGTTGTTTCCATCTCCTGGGTGTTGTAAATAGAGATGCAATGAATATTTTGGTACATGACTCTTTTTGAATTATGGTTTTCTCAGGGTATATGCCCAGTAGTGGGATTGCTGGGTCATATGGTAGTTCTATTTATAGTTTTTTAAGGAACATCCATATAGTTCTCCATAGTGGCTGTACCAATTCACACTCCCACCAGCAGTGCAAGAGTGTTCCCTTTTCTCCACACCCTCTCCAGTATTTATTGTTTGTAGATTTTTTGATGATGGCCATTCTGACCAGTGTGAGATGATACCTCATTGTAGTTTTGATTTTCATTTCTCTAATGATTAATGATGTTGAGCATTCTTTCATGTGTTCGTTGGCACTCTGTATATCTTCTTTGGAGAAATGTCTATTTAGGTCTTCTGCCCATTTTTGAATTGGGTTGTTTCTTTTTTTGTTATTGAGCTGCATGAGCTGCTTGTAAATTTTGGAGATTAATCCTTTGTCAGTTGCTTCGTTTGCAAATATCTTCCCCATTCTGAGGGATGTCTTTTGGTCTTGTTTATGGTTTCCTTTGCTGTGCAAAAGCTTTGAAGTTTCACTAGGTCCCATTTGTTTAGTTTTGTTTTTATTTCCATTTATCTAGGAGGTGGTTCAAAAAGGATCTTGCTGTGATTTATGTCATAGAGTGTTCTGCCTATGTTTTCCTCTAAGAGTTTGATAGTTTCTAGCCATACATTTAGGTCTTTAATCCATTTTGAGCTTATTTTTGTATATGGTGTTAGGGAGTGTTCTAATCTCATACTTTTACATGCACCTGTCCAGTTTTCCCAGCACCACTTATTGAAGAGGCTGTCCTTTCTCCACGGTACATTCCTTCCTCCTTTATCAAAGATAAGGTGACCATATGTACGTGGGTTTATCTCTGAGCTTTCTATCCTGTTCCATTGATCTATAATTCTGTTTTTGTGCCAGTACCATACTCTCTTGATTACTGTAGCTTTGTAGTATAGTCTGAAGTCAGGGAGCCTGATTCCTCCAGCTCCGTTTTCTGTTCTCAAGATTGCTTTGGCTATTCAGGGTCTTTTGTGTTTCCATACAAATTGTGAAATATTTTGTTCTAGTTCTGTGAACAATGCCAGTGGTAGTTTGATAGGGATTGCGTTGAATCCGTAGATTGCTTTGGGTAGCAGAGTCATTTTCAAAATGTTGATTCTTCCAATCCAGGAACATGGTATATCTCTCCATCTATTTGTGTCATCTTTAATTTCTTTCATCAGTGTCATAATTTTCTGCATACAGGTCTTTTGTCTCCTTAGGTAGGTTTATTCCTAGATATTTTATTCTTTTTGTTGCAATGGTAAATGGGAGTGTTTTCTTTATTTCACTTTCAGATTTTTCATCATTAGTGTATAGGAATGCCAGAGATTTCTGTGCATTAATTTTGTATCAGGCTACTTTATCAAATTCATTGATTAGCTCTAGTAGTTTTCTGGTAGCATCTTTAGGATTCCCTCTGTATAGTATCATGTCATCTGCAAACAGTGACCACTTTACTTCTTCTTTTCCGATTTGGATTCTTTTTATTTCCTTTTCTTCTCTGATTGCTGTGGCTAAAAATTCCAAAACTATGTTGAATAAGAGTGGTGAGAGTGGGCAACCTTGTCTTGTTCCTGATCTTAGTGGAAATGCTTTTAGTTTTTCACCATTCAGGACAACGTTGGCTGTGGGTTTGTCATATATGGCTTTTATTATGTTGAGGAAAGTTCCCTCTATGCCTACTTTCTGGAGGGTTTTTATCATAAATGGGTGTTGAATTTTGTCGAAAGCTTTCTCTGCATCTATTGAGATGATCATATGGTTTTTCTCCTTCAGTTTGTTAATATGGTGTATCACATTGATTGATTTGCGTATATTGAAGAATCCTTGCATTCCTAGGATAAACCCCACTTAATCATGGTGTATGATCCTTTTAATGTGCTGTTGGCTTCAGTTTGCTAGTATTTTGCTGAGAATTTTTGCATCTATGTTCATCAGTGATATTGGCCTGTAGTTTTCTTTCTTTGTGACATCCTTGTCTGGTTTTGGTATCAGGCTGATGGTGCCCTCGTAGAATGTGTTTGGGAGTGTTCCTCCCCTGCTATATTTTGGAAGAGTTTGAGGAGGATAGGCATTAGCTCTGCTCTAAATGTTTGATAGAATTCACCTGTGAAGCTATCTGGTCCTGGGCTTTTGTTGGTTGGAAGATTTTTAATCACAGTTTCAATTTCAGTGCTTGTGATTGGTCTGTTCATATTTTATATTTCTTCCTGGTTCAGTCTTGGCAGGTTGTGCATTTCTAAGAACTTGTCCATTTCTTCCAGGTTGTCCATTTTATTGGCATAGACTTGCTTGTAGTAATCTCTCATGATCTTTTGTATTTCTGCAGAGTCAGTTGTTATGTCTCCTTTTACATTTCTAATTCTATTGATTTGAGTCTTCTCCCGTTTTTTCTTGATGAGTCTGGCTAATGGTTTATCAATTTTGTTTATCTTCTCAAAGGACCAGCTTTTATTTTTATTGATCTTTGCTATTGTTTCCTTCATTTCTTTTTCATTTATTTATGATCTGATCTTTATGATTTCTTTCCTTCTGCTGACTTTGGGGTTTTTTGTTCCTCTTTCTCTAATTGCTTTAGGTGCAAGTTTAGGTTGTTTGTTCAAGATGTTTCCTGTTTTTAAGGTAGGATTGTATTGCTGTAAACTTCCCTCTTAGAACTGCTTTTGCTGCATCCCATAGGTTTTGGGCCATCGTGTCTCCATTGTCATTTGTTTCTAGGTAGTTTTTGATTTCTTCAGTGATCACTTCGTTATTAAGTAGTGTATTGTTTTGCCTCCATGTGTTTGTATTTTTTACAGATCTTTTCCTGTAATTGATATCTAGTCTCATACAAATGTGTTTGGAAAAGATATTTGATACAATTTCAATTTTCTTATATTTACCAAGGCTTCATTTGTGACCCAAGATAAGATCTATCCTGGAGAATGTTCCATGAGCACTTGAGAAGAAAGTGTATTCTGTTGTTTTCGGATGGAATGTCCTGTAAATAGTAGTTAAGTACATCTTGTCTAATATGTCATTTAAAGCTTGTGTTTCCTTATTTATTTTCATTTTGGATGATCTGTTCATTGGTGAAACTGGGGTGTTAAAGTCCCCTACTATGATTGTGTTACTGTGGATTTCCCCTTTTATGGCTGTTAGTATTTGCCTTATGTATTGAGGTGCTCCTATGTTGGGTGCATAAATATTTACAATTGTTTATCTTCTTCTTGGATCAATCCCTTGATCATGATGTAGTGTCCTTCTTTGTCTCTTGTACTAGTCTTTATTTTAAAGTTTATTTTGTCTGATACGAGAATTGCTACTCCAGCTTTCTTTTGGTTTCCATTTGCATGGAATATCTTTTTCCATCCCCTCACTTTCACTCTGTATGTGTCTTTAGGTCTGAAGTGGGTCTCTTGTAGACAGCATATATATGGATGTTGTTTTTGTATCCATTCAGCCAGTCTGGATCTTTTGGTTGGAGCATTTAATCCATTTACATTTAAGGTAATTATCGATATGTATGTTCCTATTCCCATTTTCTTAATTGTTTTGGGTTTGTTATTGTAGGTCTTTTCCTTCTCTTGTGTTTCTTGCCTAGAGAAGATCCTTTAGCATTTGTTGTAAAGCTGGTTTGGTGGTGTTGAACTATCTCAGCTTTTGCTTGCCTGTAAAGGTTTTAATTTCTCCATCAAATCTGAATGAGATCCTTGCTGGGTAGAGTAATCTTGGTTGTAGATTTTTCTCCTTCATCACTTTAAATATGTCCTGCCACTCCCTTCTGGCTTGCAGAGTTTCTGCTGAAAGGTCAGCTGTTAACCTTATGGGGATTCCCTTGTGTGTTATTTGTTGTTTCTCCCTTGCTGCTTTTAATGTTTTCTTTGTATTTAATTTTTGATAGTTTGATTAATATGTGTCTTGGCGTGTTTCTCCTTGGATTTATCCTGTATTGGACCCTCTGTGCTTCCTGGGCTTGATTAACTATTTCCTTCCCCATATTAGGGAAATTTTCAACTATAATTTCTTCAAATATTTTCTCAGTCCCTTTCTTTTTCTCTTCTTCGTCTGGACCCCTATAATTCGAATGTTGGTGCATTTAATATTGTCCCAGAAGTCTCTGAGACTGTCCTCAGTTCTTTCCATCCTTTTTACTTTATTCTGCTCTGCAGTAATTATTTCCACTCTTTTATCTTCCAGGTCACTTATCCGTTCTTCTGACTCAGTTATTCTGCTATTGATTCCTTCTAGAGTATTTTTAATTTCATTTATTGTGCTGTTCATCATTGCTTGTTTCATCTTTATTTCTTCTAGGTCCTTGCTAAATGATTCTTGCATTTTGTCTCTTCTATTTTCAAGATTTTGGATCATCTTTACTATCATTATTCTGAATTCTTTTTCAGGTAGACTGCCTATTTCCTCTTCATTTGTTAGATCTGGTGGATTTTTATCTTGCTCCTTCATCTGCTGTGTGTTTTTCTGTCTTCTCATTTTGCTTATCTTACTGTGTTTGGGGTCTGCTTTTTGCAGGCTGCAGGTTCATAGTTCCTGTTGTTTTTGGTGTCTGTCCCCAGTGGCTAACGTTGGTTCAGTTTGTTGTGTAGGCTTCCTGGTGGAGGGGACTAGTGCCTGTGTTCTGGTATATGAGGCTGGATCTTGTCTTTCTGGTGGGCAGGTCCATGTCTGGTGGTGTGTTTTAGGGTGTCTGTGGACTTATCATGATTTTAGGCACCCTCTCTGCTAATGGCTGGGGTTGTGTTCCTGTCTTGCTAGTTGTTTGGCATAGGGTATTCAGCACTGTAACTTGCTAGTCGTTGACTGAAGCTGGGTGTTGGTGTTGAGATGGAGATTTTTGGGAGATTTTCACCATTTTATGTTATGTGGAGGTGGGAGGTCTCTTGTGGACCAGTGTCCTGAAGTTGGCTCTCCCACCTCAGAGGCACAGCACTGAGTCCTGGCTGCAGCACCAACAGCCTTTTATCCACACAGCTCAGAATGAAAGGGAGAAAAAGTAGAAAGAAAGAAAGAAAGAAAGAAAGAGGATAAGATAAAATAAAGTAAGATAAAATAAAATAAAGTTATTAAAATAAAAAATAATTATTAAGAAAAAAAAAATTTTAAGTAAAAAAAAACCAAAAAAATGGATGGATAGAACCCTAGGACAAATGGTGAAAGCAAAGCTATGCAGACAAAATCTCACACAGAAGCATACACATACTCACAAAACGAGGAAAAGGGGAAAAAGTAATAAATGTTGCTCCCAAAGTCCACTTCCTCAATTTGGGATGATTCGTTGTCTATGCAGGTATTTCACAGATGCAGGGTACATCAAGTTGATTGTGGAGATTTAATCCGCTGCTCCTGAGGCTGCTGGGAGAGATTTCCCTTTCTCTTCTTTGTTCCCACTGCTCCAGGGGCTCAGCTTTGGATTTGGCCCCGCCTCTATGTGTAGGTCACCGGAGGGCATCTGTTCTTCGCTCAGACAGGACGGGGTTAAAGGAGCCGCTGATTCGGGGGCTCTGGCTCACTCAGGCCGGGGGGAGGGAGGGGCACAGAGTGTGGGGCGAGCCTGTGGTGGCAGAGGCCAGTGTGACGTGCACCAGCCTGAGGCGCACCGTGCGTTCTCCCGGGGAAGTTGTCCCTGGATCCCGGGACCCTGGCAGTGGCGGGCTGCACAGGCTCTCCAGAAGGGAGGTGTGGATAGTGACCTGTGCTCGCACACAGGCTTCTTGGTGGCAGCAGCAGCAGCCTTAGCGTCTCCTGCCCATCTCTGGGGTCCTTGCTGTTAGCCGTGGCTCGTGTCCGTCTCTGGAGCTCCTTTAAGCAGTGCTCTTAATCCCCTGTCCTCGTGCACCAGGAAACAAAGAGGGAAGAAAAAGTCTCTTGCCTCTTCGGCAGGTCCAGACTTTTCCCCGGACTCCCTCCCGGCTAGCCGTAGTGCACTAACCCCTTCAGGCTGTGTTCACGCCGCCAACCCCAGTCCTCTCCCTGCGCTCCAACCGAAGCCCGAGCCTCAGCTCCCAGCCCCCGCCCACCCTGGCGGGTGAGCCGACAAGCCTCTCGGACTGGTGAGTGCTGGTCGGCACCGATCCTTTGTGCGGGAATGTCTCCGCTTTGCCCTCCGCAGCCCTGTTGCTGTACTCTCCTCTGTGGCTCTGAAGCTCCCCCCGTCCGCCACCCACAGTCTCCGCCCGTGAAGGGGCTTCCTAGTGTGTGGAAACCTTTCCTCCTTCACAGCTCCCTCCCTCTGGTGCAGGTCCCGTCCCTATTCTTTTATCTCTGTTTATTCTTTTTTCTTTTGCCCTACCCAGGTACGTGGGGAGTTTCTTGCCTTTTGGGAGGTCTGAGGATTTCTGCCAGCGTTCAGTGGGTGTTCTGTAGGAGTTGTTCCACGTGTAGATGTATTTCTGGTGTATCTGTGGGGAGGAAGGTGATCTCTGTGTCTTACTCATCCGCCATCTTCCCCCTCTCCCCTTTATGTTCTTAGTTTAATAATTTTAAAATCAAGAATATTTTTAAATTTTATTAAGCATTTTTTGCATATATTCAGATGATTATAAAACTTTTTATTTAATCTTTTAATGTGAAAATTTCATTAGATATTTTTTTAATCCAATCTTGCATTGCTGGGATAACACAATTTGGTCATGATGATTATCTTTATTACACATCACAGTGTTCTATTTGATAATGTTTTTTTGGGATTTTGCATCTTTATTAATCAATGAGATAGCTCTATAATTCTCCTTTTTCATACTGCCAGAGTCAGGCTTTGATATAAAGTTTATGCTGGTCTCATAAAAAGAGTTGGGGAATTTCCCACTGTAATTGGTTATATAAGTACACTTGTTCTTTGTATGTTTATAGAAATAACCTGTAAAACTGTGTTGTGTTTGTGCTGTCTTTATGAGAGCAGTTTTTAAACTACTAATTTATGCATTTTATTTCTTCTTGAGTCAATTTTAGTTATTATATTTTCCTAGGAATTTGAATATTTACCTAAATTTTTAAATATATAGACAAAGTTATTTATAACAATATAACAATCTTTTAAATGTCTGTATCCCTTGTCATTCTTAATATCATTTTGTCTGTTTTTTTCTCCCTTGATCCATTTTCCCATAAATGTGTAGATACATTAGTCTTTTCAAAGAATGCACTATTGTTTTTATAAACCCTCTCTTAAGTTGAACACTTATCAGTTTAATTTTTTTTCTTCTTTTTTGGTTAAGCATTTAAGGCTATATATATTTCTCTCTAAATGCCACTTTAGCCAAGTTCGTTATTTAAATATACTTTTTAAAATTAAAATCCAAAAGAGTTCTTGGATAAGAATTGTAGGAAACCAAAATGTGAAAAGGGAAGAAGATGAAGAGACATAAGGAAAAAAAAGGTGAGAGCCAGTAGAGTAAAAGAAGGCCCTGTACTCCATGATTTCACAACTCTCCATGGACTTTAACATCTACAGCAAAGCTGCTGAACTCGCAGTAATCTTAGTTGTGAGATGATTGAAAATAGGTGAAGAGGCCGACCAGTCTTTTTACTTTCCACCATGTGGAGAGCAGAGAGAAACATTTGGAAATAAGCCTCAGGAGCAATTGGAAAACTGGGCTTTCGAAAGGCTGTGGAGTTTGTGCTCATGGAAAATTAATGACTGATTAGTGTAATAGAGAAACTATGCAGGTTTCAGTGTAATACTATGAGAGGCGGACCTATGTTAGATTGGCCTTTAAGTGCTTGTACAGCATCCTTTGAAATTTCTTCCACTCCAAGATATTCACTTCTCACTAGCCAAACAGAGTAGAAGCTGGTAATAGATGGCACAGAGAGGGGTAAAGATAGCATTTTTTTTCCTGTTTTCCTGGATATGAATCAAAGAAAAGATGTGTGAGTAGCACCATCTTCAAAAAAATTTTTTTCCTGTTTTCACAAACTCTGGTATCTGCTCTGCTAATACGCAGGAAAAGGATGCACCCACAAGAAAATCTATTAGTGATAGAGTGTTTGAAAACTGAAATAGAAATTATGCACTTTAACTTTTTATTTTATAAGTAGGAACTTTTTTGCAATTGTAGTTAGCTTAACAAGTAGAGGTATTTTCCTCGTGAGTAAATTTATCATGTAAGTTCACAGATATTTGAATGGTTAAAAAAAATACCCAATTTAATAGAATCACACAAAAAAAGAGAAAAATGGATACCACCTGGTGATCATAACCTAATACAGTCTAACACTTTACTAATATATTTGAACAAACATAGTTTCAATTAGCTATTACCTCACATCACCCCAAAAGTTAGTGGCTTAAAAGAACAATTATTTTATTATCTCTTATGATTTCTGTGCACCAGGAATTTAGGGAAAATCTACTTTGGGTAGTTCTGGCTCTGGATCTCTCATGTGATTGCAGTCAGACAATAATTAAGCCTATAATAGCAGGGTGCTGAAACTAGGGACTGCTCAAGCATCTCTCATTCTTCATGGAGTCTCTTGGCCTTTCCATGTAGTCTCTCTACATGGTCTAGTCTGAGCTTCTTAGTAACTCAGACTGCTTGATGGTTGCTGAAAGCTTCAAGAGCAAATATTCCAGGTCATAAGGTAGAAGTTGAATTGCCTTTTATGACCTAGCCTTGAAAGTCCCATAACATTAATTCTGCCATACTCTGGGTCAAATCAATCACAACATCCCACCTATTTTCAAAGGGAGGGGACATAGACCCAATCTCTGAATGGGGTGAGAGTCAAAAAATTTGCAAACGTATTTTAAAATCACCACAAATATACAGAAAGTAGAGGAGGATATTTTACAGTCCTTGTTTAGAATGACTGAGTGTTGGTCAATCTTAAAATTGACCTTCCTTCACCCAGCTATTCAACCTACAAATACACACATTTTCAGTGTTTTAGATATTTGGAGTCTTGACATTTTTCTTGCCATCACTTTTATTTTCCTTCAACATTAGGATCTACATTAGAAGAAAAGCAATCTTGGGCATGTACGCCACATGGTAGAAGTCCTTAGGGGGAAAAAAAGAAAGAAGCTACTGTTAATGACAACCCATTTTATACAACATATCAAGCTAAACTTCATACTTTTCTTTATCTCATTGAAACTGTCAGGCTATCTACTGCTGTATAACAAATTACTCTAAACCCTTAGTGTTGCAAAACAACAATTGGATTAGTCTGACAAATTTGGGGGTCAGGAATTCAGACAGGGCACAGTGGGGCTGACTCATCTATGCTCCATAATAAGTAAGGTCAAGGGGGGAGCTTCAATATGGTGGAGGAGTAAGATGTGGAAGTCACCTTCCTCCACGCAAATACATGAAAAATACTCCTACAAGTGGAACAACTCCTACAGAACACCTACTGAATGAGTGCAGAAGACCTCAGACTTCCCAAAAGATGCCTGAGGGCAACCTACATGCAGAGGTGGGTCCAAAACCAAAGATGAACCCCAGGAGCTGTGCGAACAAAGAAGAGAAAAGGAAATTTCTCCATGCAGCCTGAGGAGCAGTGGATTAAATCCCCACAATCAACTTGGTGTACCCTGCATCTGTGGGATACCTGAATAGACAACAAATCATCCCAAAATAGAGGCGGTGGACTTTAGGAGCAACTAGAGACTTGGGGTTTGCTGTCTGCAACTGATTTGTTTCTGATATTTATGTTTATCTTAGTTTAGTTTGTAGTGCTTGTTATCATTGGTGGATTTGTTTGTTGCTTTTGTTGCTCTCTTCTTTTTTTAAAATATTATATTTTTACGTTAATAATATTTTTCTTCCTTTTCTTCCCCCTTTTCTTCTGAGCCATGTAGCTGACAGGGTCTTTGTGCTCGAGACTGGTGTCAGGCCTGAGCCTCTGGGGTGGGAGAGCCGAGTTCAGGACATTGGACAACAAGAGACCTCCTAGCACCATGTAATATCAATCAGCAAGAGCTCTCCCAGAGATCTCTGTCTCTGTGCTAAGACCCAGCTCCACCCAACGGCCAGTAAGATCCAGTGCTAGATGCCCCATGCCAAAACACTAGTAATACAGGAACACAACCCCACCCATTAGCAGAGAGGTTGCCTAAAATCATACTAAGTTGACAGACACTCCAAAACACACCATCCGACGTGGCACTATCCAGCAGAGAGACAAGATCCAGCACACACACCAGAACACAGGCACTAGTCCCCTCCATCAGGAAGCCTACACAAGCCACTGAACCAACATCACCAACTGAGGGCACACACCAAAAACAACGGGAACTACAAACTTGCAGCCTGCAAAAAGGAGACCCCAAATACAGTAAGTTAAAATGAGCAGACAGAGAAATATTCATTAGATGAAGCAGCAAGGTAAAAACCCACCAGACCAAACAAATGAAGAGGAAATAGGCAGTCTACCTGAAAAAGAATTCAGAATAATGATAGTAAAGATGATCCAAAATCTTGGAAATAGAATGGAGAAAATGCAAGAAACGATTAACAAGGACCTAGAAGAACTAAAGAGCAAGCAAACAATGATGAACAACACAATAAATGAAATTAAAAATTCTCTAGAGGGAATCAATAGTAGAATAACTGAGGCAGAAGAACGGATAAGTGACCTGGAAGATAAAATAGTGGAAATAACTACTGCAGAGCAGAATAAAGAAAAAGGAATGAAAAGAACTGAGGACAATCTCAGAGTCCTCTGGGCCAATATTAAATGCACCAACATTCAAATTATAGGGGTCCCAGAAGAAGAAGAGGAAAAGAAAGGGACTGAGAAAATATTTGAAGACATTATAGTTGAAAACTTCCCTAATATGGGAAAGGAAATAGTCATTCAAGTCCAGGAAGCACAGAGAGTCCATACAGGATAAATCCAAGGAGAAACATGCTAAGACACATATTAATCAAACTATCAAAAATTAAATACAAAAAAAAATATTAAAAGCAGCAAGGGAAAAATGACAAATAACATACAATGGAACCTCCATAAGGTTAACAGCTGATCTTTCAGCAAAACTCTGCAAGCCAGAAGGGAGTGGCAGGACATATTTAAAGTGATGAAAGGGAAAAACCTACAACCAAGATTACTCTACCCAGCAAGAATCTCATTCAGATTGGACAGAGAAATTAAAATGTTTACAGACAAGCAAAAGCTACAAGAATTCAGTTCCACCAAACCAGCTTTACAACAAATGCTAAAGGAACTCCTCTAGGCAGGAAACACAAGAGAAGGAAAAGACCTAGAATAACAAACCCAAAACAATTGAGAAAATGGTAATAGGAGCATACATATCAATAACTACCTTAAATGTAAATGGATTAAATGCTCCAACCAAAAGACATAGACTGACTGAATGGATAAAAAATAAGACCCGTACATATGCTGTCTTCAACAGACCCACTTCAGACCTAGGGACACATACAAACTGAAAGTGAGGCGATGGAAAAAGTTATTCCATGCAAATGGAAATCAAAAGAAAGCTGGAGTAGCAATTATCATATCAGACAAAATAGAGTTTAAAATAAAGACTATTACAAGAGACAAAGAAGGACACTACATCATGATCAAGGGATCAGTCCAAGAAGAAGATATAAAAATTATAAATATTTATGCACCCAACACAGGAGTACCTCAATACATAAGGCAAATGCTAACAGTCATAAAAGGGGAAATTGACAGTAACACAATCATAGTTGGGGACTTTAACACCCCACTTTCACCAATGGACAGATCACCCAAAATGAAAATAAATAAGGAAACACAAGCTTTAAATGACATATTAGACAAGATGCACTTAACTGCTATTTATAGGACATTCCATCCAAAAACAACAGAATACACTTTCTTCTCAAGTGCTCATAGAACATTCTCCAGAATAGATCATATCTTGGGTCACAAATCAAGCATTGGTAAATTTAAGAAAATTGAAATCATATCAAGTATCATTTCCAACCACAACGCTATGAGACTAGATATCAATTACAGGAAAAAATGTGTAAAAAACGCAAACACATGGAGGCTAAAAAATGCACTACAAAATGTCCAAGAGATCACTGAAGAAATCAAGAGGAAACCAAAAAATACCTAGAAACAAATGACAATGAAAACAGAATGACCCAAAATCTATGGGCTGCAGCAAAGGCAGTTTTAAGAGGGAAATTCATAGCAATACAATCCTACCTCAAGAAACAAGAAAAATCTCAAATAAACAACCTAACCTTACACCTTACACCTAAAGAAAGAAGAACAAAAATACCCAAAGTTAGCAGAAGGAAAGAAATCATAAAGATCACATCAGAAATAAATGAAGGAAACAATAGCAAAGATCAATAAAATTGAAAGCTTGTTCTTTGAGAAGATAAACAAAATTGATAAACCATTAGCCAGACTCATCAAGAAAAAAAGGGAGAAGACTCAAATCAATAGAATTAGAAATGAAAAAGGAGAGCAACTGACACTGCAGAAATACAAAGGATCATGAGAGATTACTACAAGCAACTATATGTCAATAAAATGGACAACCTGGAAAAAATTGACAAATTCTTAGAAATACACAACCTTCTGACACTGAACCAAGAAGAAATAGAAAATATAAACAAAACAATCACAAGCACTGAAATTGAAAGTGTGAATAAATACCTTCCAACAAATAAAAGTCAAGGACCAGATGGTTTCACAGGGGAATTCCATCAAATATTTAGAGAAGAGCTAACACCTGTCCTTCTAACCTCTTCCAAAATATAGCAGAGGGAGGAACACTCCCAAACTCATTCTATGAGGCCACCATCACCCTGATACCAAAACTAGACAAAGATGTCACAAGGAAAGATAACTACAGGCCAATATCACTGATGAACATAGATGCAAAAATCCTCAACAAAATACCAGCAAACGGAATCCAACAGCACATTAAAAGGATCATACACCATGATCAAGTGGGGTTTATCCTAGGAACGCAAGGATTCTTCAATATACGCAAATCAGTCAATGTGATAAACCATATTAACAAAGTGAAGGAGAAAAACCATATAATCATCTCAATAGATGCAGAAAAAGCTTTCAACAACATTCAACACCCATTTATGATAAAAACCGTCCAGAAAGTAGGCATAGAGGGAACTTATCTCAACATAGTAAAGGCCATATATGACAAACCCACAACCAACATCGTTCTCAATGGTGAAAAACTGAAATCATTTCCACTAAGATCAGGAAAAAGACAAGGTTGCCCACTCTCACCACTATTATTCAACATAGTTTTGGAAGTTTTAGCCACAGCCATCAAGGAAGAAAAAGAAATAAAAGGAATCCAAATCAGAAAAGAAGAACTAAAGCTGTAACTGTTTGCATGAAATGATACTATACATAGAGATTCCTAAAAACTCCAGCAGAAAACTACTAGAGGTAATCAAAGAATCTGGTAAAGTATCAGGACACAAAATTAATGCACATGCATTCCTATACACTAATGAAGAAAAATTTGAAAGAGAAATTAAGGAAACACTCCCATTTACCATTGCAACAAAAAGAATAAAATACCTAGGGATAAACCTACCTAAGGAGACAAAAGACCAGTATGCAGAAAAGTATAAGGCACTGATGAAAGAAATTAAAGATGATACAAACAGATGGAGAGATATACCATGCTCTTGGATTGGAAGAATCAACATTTTGAAAATGACTATACTACCGAAAGCAGTCAACAGATTCAATGCCATACTTATCAAACTACCAATTGCATTTTTCACAGAACTAGAGCAAAAAATTTCACAATTTGTATGGAAACACAAAGGACCTCAAATAGAAAAAACAACCTTGAGAAAGAAAAACGGAGCTGGAGGAATCAGGCTCCCTGGTTTCAGACTGTACTACAAAGCTACAGTAATCAAGACAGTATGGTACTGGTGCAAAAACAAAAATATAGATCCATGGAACAGGATAGAAAGCCAGGGATAAACCCACGCACATATGGTCACCTTATCTTTGATAAAGGAAGCAAGAATATACAATGGAGAAAAGATAGCCTCTTCAATATGTGGTGCTGGGAAAACTGGACAGCTACACGTAAAAGAATGAAATTAGAACACTCCCTAACATCATACACAAAAATAAACTCAAAATGGATTAAAGACCTAAATGTACAGCCAGACACTATCAAACTCTTTGAGGAAAACATAGGCAGAACACTCTATGACATAAATCACAGCAAGGTCCATTTTGACCCACCTCCTAGAGAAATGGAAATAAACGCAAAAGTAAACAAATGGGACCTAATGAAACTTAAAAGCTTTTGCACAGCAAAGGAAACCATAAACAAGATGAAAAGACATCCCTCAAAATGGTAGAAGATATTTGCAAATGAAGCAACTGACAAAGGATTAATCTCCAAAATATGCAAGCAGCTCATGCAGCTCAATATCAAAAAAACAAACAACCCAATCCAAAAATGGGCAGAAGACCTAAATAGATATTTCTCCAAAGAAGATATACAGATTTCCAACAAACACATGAAAGGATGCTCAACATCACTAATCATTAGAGATATGCAAATCAAAACTACAATGTGGTATCTCCTCACACCAGTCAGAATGGCCATCATCAAAAATCTACAGGGGCTTCCCTGGTGGCGCAGTGGTTGAGAGTCCACCTGCCGATGCAGGGGACATGGGTTCGTGCCCCAGTCCGGGAAGACCCCACATGCCACGGAGCGGCTGGGCCCATGAGCCATGGCCGCTGAGCCTGCGCATCCGGAGCCTGTGCTCTGCAACAGGAGAGGCCAAAGGAGGGAGGGCCCCGCGAACCAAAAAAAAAAAAAAAAAAAAAAAAAATCTACAAACAATAAATGGAGAGAGTGTGGAGAAAAGGGAACCCTCTTGCATTTTTGGTAGGATTGTAACTTGATACAGCCACTATGGAGAACAGTATGGAGGTTCCTTAAAAAACTAAGAATAGGGCTTCCCTGGTGGCGCAGCGGTTGAGAGTCTGCCTGCCAATGCAGGAGACACAGGTTCGTGCCCCGGTCTGGGAGGATCCCACATGCCGTGGAGCGGCTGGGCCCGAGGGCCGTGGCCGCTGAGCCTGCGCGTCCGGAGCCTGTGCTCTGCAATGGGAGAGGCCACAACAGTGAGAGGCCCACGTACCGCAAAAAAAAAAAAAAACAAAAAACTAAGAATAGAACTACCTTATGACCCAGCAATCCCACTACTGGGCATATACCCTGATAAAACTATAATTCAAAAAGTGTCATGTACCACACCCATCTTTGCAGCACTATTTACAATATCCAGGACATGGAAGCAACCAAAGTGTCCATTGAGAGAAGAATGGATAAAGAAGATATGGCACATATATACAATGGAATATTATTCAGCCATAAAGAGGAATGAAATTGAGTTATTTGTAGTGAGGTGGATGGACCTAGAGTCTGTCATACACAGTGAAGTAAGTCAGAAAGAGAAAAACAAATACTGTACTCTAACACATATATATGGAATGTTAAAAAAATGTTTCTGATGAACCTAGGGGCAGGGCAGGAACAAAGACACAGATGTAGAGAGTGGACTTGAGGACATGGACATGGGGAGGGGGAAGTGTAAGCTGGGACGAAGTTAAGGAGTAGCATTGACATATATACACTACAAAATGTAAAATAGATACCTAGTGGGAAGTAGCTGTATCACATAGGGTGATCAGCTAGGTGCTTTGTGACCACCTAGAGGGGTGGGATAGGGAGGCTGGGAGGGAGATGCAAGAGGGAAGGGATATTGGGATATATGTATACATATAACTGATTCACTTTGTTATACAGCAGAAACTAACACAACATTGTAAAGCAACTATAGTCCAATAAAGATGTTAAAAAATTGAATCATAAGTGAAATTTGGTAAAATAAGGAAAAATATTATAAACTTTTAGCAGTAAGGTAAGAGTGACAGGTAAACCTAGAAGATATATTTTTCAATTATCCTTTATTTTAAGAAGACAAAATATTTAGAGTGAATGAGTAATGTTTGAAACTGTGATAGAACTGATAGGGGGGAAAAAGCAATAATAAAGATATTTGATTCTATAAGCTCAAGTAGGATACTGTGCATGAAATGAATTTAGGAAACAGTGCCCAGGAAAGTAGCACAGGGAAACACTGATAGTTTCTTCTTATTACACAAAAATAGTAAAAAGTGAAACTGAGATGATGATGGAGAGATAACTAATTACAATGAAATCATTTATCTGGACTAAAGTTTATGGTATGCAACCAACCTAAGTCCCTGTATTATGAATTTTAAGAATCCAAATGCTAGTATGTTCAAGCTTATACATAGTACAGATCATAAATGTATAGTGCTAATTTCTAACATAGAATATATTATTGCTTGCAATTCTAAATTCAGATGGATATATAATTCAACCCAGTTTTTTCCTACTCAAATATTATGTGTCAATGTATGTTATATAATCATCTGTAGACATTGTAAGATTTTCGGATTTTACTATAGCAACATTAATAAATGATGCTGGGGAAAAAATAACTAAGGTCTTAGCTAGAGTGGACTGGAAGGGTGGAGAAGGCTGTCATGGCCCTTCTGGGGTCATAACTCTGGGAACATGGCTCTAGCTGTTGGTTTGGTTCCTTGATTCTTTTCCACATGGTGTTTGCTGAAGCTGGAATGTCTAAGATGACTTCATCAGTTACCTGTCTGGTGCCTGTTCTTGGATAGCTGGAACAGCTGGATTTGTCTAGATCTCTCTCTCTCCCTATCCATGCAGCCTCTCCCCATGGTTACCTTAGGCTTCCTTACAGCATAGCGATCTCAGGCTAGTCAGACTTTTTACACGATAGTTGGCGCCAGCCAGAGTGAGTGTTTGAAGGGACCAGGTGGAAGCAGCGAGGCTTCTTATGACCTAGGCTTGGAAGTCACCCAGTGTACTTTCCACCATATTCTATCAGCCAAAAGTGAGTTACAGAGCCAGTGCAGATTCCAGGATGCAGAGGAAAGATTACACCTCTTCGTGGGAGAATAGCGGGTGCATATAGGGAAGGAATTGTTAGTGGCTATTGTGGAAACAAGCTACTACATTCCCCTTTCATAAGTGAGGAGAATGAGACTCAGAAGAGTTAAATAAACTGTTTGTGATTATACAGTAAGTAAGAAAGTAAGTAAGGGGTAGGGAACACAAACCCAGGTAGTATGACTTCAAGTTGAGAACTCCTCTCACTTTATTGTGAAGCCTCTATGCAATCTATCAATTAGTGTTTCCCCATATTTGTTCCTTAGAAGCTCTGCTCCACAAAAAGCCATGGTTTGAAGTAATTTGGGAAACATTGCAAAACATATTTCTTTTTGGAGAATCAAAATGCACATTAATATGTAAAAGGCACTGAGATATCTCTTTAACTTTCCCAAACTTGTTTGACAATGTAACATCTTTTTATTTATTTATTTATTTATTTATTTATTTATTTTTGCGGTACACGGGCCTCTCACTGTTGTGGCCTCTCCCGTTGCGGAGCACAGGCTCCAGACGCGCAGGCTCAGTGGCCATGGCTCACGGGCCCACCCACTGCGCGGCATGCGGGATCCTCCCGGACCGGGGCACGAACCCGTGTCCCCTGCATCGGCAGGCAGACTCTCAACCACTGCGCCACCAGGAACCTCTTTTTAAATATAAGATCCATTAACATCAGTCCATGGAATATGCTTTCACAGATGCTGTATTTTTTTTTAACACCTTTATTGGAGTATAGTTGCTTTACAATGTTGTGTTAGTTTTTGCTGTATAACAAAGTAAATCAGCTATACATACACATATATCCCCATATCCCCTCCCTCCTGCGCCTCCCTCCCACCCTCCCTATCCCACCCCTCTAAGTGGTCACAAAGCACCGAGCTGATCTCCCTGTGCTATGTGGTTGCTTCCCACTAGCTATCTATTTTACATTTGGTAGTGTATATATGTCTGTATTAAATAACACAAAAGATGTGCTATTGTTGTTATGAAATGTAATACTACAGGAAGAATTTCATTTAATGAGTACCATTGAACTGTCAAAATTACATAACAAGGCTATTTTCATGTTCTGATTAATCATCAGATTGAAATTGCTCTGCTCATGTATATGCAGTAAATTTTCATGAAAGAGAAATCTTATGTGACCAGAGACCTTAAGTCCTTGCCAATCTATCAGTGAAAAAAATGTTGAATTTCTGCCTGTCTAAAGAATTTGGGCGCTTATATTTTTAATGTCTATAGAATGTTCAATTTTATTAATAAAAGATTTTACATGTCAAATTTACTTTTATTATATTGAAGAGAATTTTCTCACCTGTATATATTTATATAAGTTAAATATATCTTGTCTACATTCAGATAATTTCAGTCAATCTCTTTGGCACTTTCTATACGTCAAGCCCCTGTGTGTATGTGTGTGTGTGTGTGTGTGTGTGTGTGTGTATACACACATATATAAACCAACACACCATCAGCCCTCAGAAACTTAAACATTATTTGAAAGAGATAGACCTTGCATATCTCAAACAATAATACTGCCAAACAAGGCTGTACAATAAAATGAAAAATGGAAGGTATCCCAAGTCAAATGCCTCCAACAGTCAAAAGATTGATGTGAAAAGGAAAGAAATAGAAGAGCTAAGTAACTGAAGCAGTTTTCATGGGGAGAGGAGTGGGACTTGACTTTCATCGTGGTGGATGTCACAGAATTTTAATTGGCAGAGAGAAGAAACCAGCCCCTGGTAGACAAAGCATGATCAAAGGCAAGTGTAGTGAATCCCATTTCCCCCCATTGCCTATGATCTTTGCCCTTTCTTCATGTCTCAACCTGCTCCTGCTTGTTTGCCCCTTCATGGCTAATCAAAGCTCTGTCTGGCAGCTGTGCTCGTCCACCACCTGGTCTCAGTCACTCAGAGCCAGCTGAAGTACCTGATCCCCCATTAAATAAAGCTCCCCAACAACTGTGATCCTCTTTTAGAACCAGAGAGAAGTTTGGCACCAGCAAATCAAAATAATGCCTGAGTGTACAACAGGCAACTAAATCTGATGGATCCATTATTGAGACTAAATTTAGAACTAGAGAAAAGTATGACTGACTATAGTTGGTTGATTACACCATTGGGGACCATTGCAAGTGCTCTAAAAAGGTAGTCACTGGGCAAAAGTAGGGTTTTGTGAGGATTATTCTCACAATAGAGCTGTATAGAATTAACTGAAGAAAGGGGAGACTATAGACAGGGAGATCCATTGAGGAGGTGATTGAAGTTCACAAGTGAAGTGGTGAGAGCTGTTTTGATGTTAGGAGTAGACATAAAAAAGAGGAGATAAATCTGTTATATTTCAAAGAAAGATTTTCAGAACTTGGTGACAGATTGACCATAGGGGAAAACTTTGGTTTATTTCTAAAATGAGGGAATTAAAATAGATGCTTAATAAGTTTCCTTCAAACTATATAATATCTGTGAGTCTAGGATACCCACAGGGGAGAAAAAATTTAAAACTAATGTATTTTTGTCTTATAACTCAGGCTGCTATATATGATGAAATACCATAGACTGGGTGGCTTAAACAGCAGACATTTATTTTCTCACACTTCTGGAGGCTGGGAAGTCTAAGATAAATGTGCTGGCAGATTCAGTTCCTGTGAGAGCCCCTTCCTGGCTTGTTGATGGCTGCCTTCTTGCTGTATTCTTCCATGGTGGAGTGGGAGAGAACTAGCTCTCTAGTGGTCTTCTTATAAAGGCACTAATCTCATCATGAGGACTTCACCCTCATGACCTCATCTAAACATAATTACCTCTCAAGGGCTCCACCTCCTAATACCATCACATAGGGAGGGGGTAGGAATTCAATATATGAATTGAGGGGGGCACACAAACATTCAATCCTTAAGAGTTCCCATTCTGAATTTTCTGTTGTTGAATTCTACCATAGTCTTAAACAGGGGTCCCCAACCCCCAGGCCATGGACCGGTACCGGTCCGTGGCCTGTTAAGAACCGGGGGCCGCACATCAGGAGGTGAGCGGTGGGCAAGCGAGCAAAGTTTCATCTATATTTACCGCCACTCCTCATCGCACGCATTATTGCCTGAGCTCCGCCTCCTGTCAGTTCAGCGGCAGCATTAGATTCTCATAGAAGCCCGAACCCTACTGTGAACTGCGCATGCGAGGGATCTAGGTTGCGCGCTCCTTATGAGAATCTGATGCCTGATGATCTGAGGTGGAGCTGGGGCAGTGATGCTAGCGCTGGGGATCAGCTGCAGATACAGATTATCATTAGCAGAGAGGTTTGACTGCACGGAGACCATAATAAATCAATTACTTGCAGACTCATATCAAAACCCTATCAGTGAGTGACAAGTGAAAACAAGCTCAGAGCTCCCACTGATTCTGCATTATGGTGAGTTGTAAAATTATTTAATTATATATTACAAGGTAATAATAATAGAAATGAAGTGCACAATAAATGTAATGTGCTTGAATCATCCCAAAACCATTCCCCCCCAACCCTCAGTCCGTGGAAAAATTGTCTTCCACGAAACTGGCCCCTGGTGCCAAAAAGGTTGGGAACTGCTGGTCTTAACACTGGTGTTATTAAACTATGGTTATATTTGTGCATGCATTCGTGCAAATCATAATTATTTTTACTACGGAACTGTACTCACATTGTGCAAGCATACACATTGCTCATAATAATTAACCATCTTCCTCCTTGATAACTTTGAGTAAGCCTTTCAACTTGTTTTCTGATTTATGTATATCAGGATTAGGTTTGATTGAATGCAACATAAAAGCCATATAACAGTGTCTTAAACACAATAAAAATTTCTTTTCCACATGAAAGAACTGTGATGATAAGCTGTCTAGAGCTGATATGGCAGGTCTACAGATGTCAGAGACTGAGGCTCCTTTACTCTCTCTGCTACTCCATGCTAGCATATGGTTTCCATTTTCAAGACTGTTTCATCATCCAATATGGATCTAGAGCTCCAACAATCTAGACATCAGAAAGGAAGAAAGGGGAAAGGGGGGAAAAGCACACTTCCCAGTTAAATCAGCACCCTGTAAGGAGCCTTCTACAGAGTACCATACAACAGTTCTACTTACATCTTATTGGCTGCCCTGATCTTTAAGAGACAGTAGTTTTAGCCAGGCACTTTGTTGCTTCCATTAATACAGGGTTCTTGTAATCAAGAAGGCAAAAATCGATATTATCTCTATCATAATATGCTTAGTAATTAACAATATAGTTTTCTGAGTATTGAGTTCTATATCACTCTGGACTGTTTTATAAAAGCAAAGAAATATGAACATATTGTCTGAATATTGTATTGGTATCAAAATAAGCTACTCTGTATGTATGTAAAATGACATTTTCCTCACACTTTGTTTAATTTTCCCTCAACAACAGAGAGCTGCCTGTTTGTAAAGTTTACCTTTATGGCTCAATGACACCACTGAGCCACTGTCTACTAAACCTGTATTTTAACTTTTTTCAGGTGAAGGGATGGACTTTCTCCAATCCATCCCATACTCTATCTTGGTCTCTCTAGTTGCAAGTGGCCTTCTATGGTAAGGGGAATGGCTAAGGTTAGAAGTACAGGATACTGATGCTAATGTTCCCTGTGGAATAAAAACAATGAAGTTAGCAAAATTCCTGAAATCAACTCTTCTGCAGTGAAATCTGGTAGTTAGGTTTGCTCTGAATACATTTCCTCTGTTTTTACTTGGAAACACCACCTCCCATCAATATAGGTGACACAAGTGTGTTTGACCCTCTGTCTTACTTTGGGCTTCTCCAAATGCAGACTATAAAACAAGGACTTGGGTACAGGTGGTTAATTTGGGAGGCGATCCCAGAAGCACAGGCGAGAGAGTGAGGGAAGTGAAAGAGGAAGAGAGGAAAGTCAATAAAGGGTGTGCTAATGGGCAGTTTGCTCAATTTCACTGTGACCTTCAGAGGAAATGTGTGGAACATGCCTCACAATTGTTCCATCAAGGGTGAGGGAAGCTGAAGTATTTATACATTAACTCCCATCCCTCACTACTTGGGGGTTGCTCCAGGTGCTGTGATACATCTAGCACTTCTGGGTTGCCCTACAGGAAGGCTGAATAAACCCTCAGGCAAAAAAAAAAGCAGACAGGTTCAGGAGCTTGAGGTTGAAAAGCTGTCAGCATACTGGAAACTCTTCTGCAGCTACCAATGAACTAGAGGTGGATGAGGCAAAAGTTATCAACAGGGTCTGCTACTTGCTCCTGAGACCCCATGTTCAGGGTGGTCACAGGTTTCATGCCTAATCAATCACAGTGCCATCTTCTATGGCCACAGTGATTGGGTCAAGTATGGGCATGTAAGTGATCAAGCATTTGCTAGTTCACAAACACAAAACCAATGTCTTTCCTTCCTAAAAAACCACCCATTTGCTAAAAAGCCACCCATTTGCCCAGAAGTGACTTTTTTTCTCACAGGTCAGTAGGGGCTCCTCCTTACTGTACCTTCCCTTCTGTATTAGTTATCTATTCCTGAGTAACAAATTACTACAGACTTAGCAGCTTAAAATAGCATACAGTTTATGTGGGTCAGGAGTCTGAGTATGGCTTAGCTGGGTCCTCTACCAGGCTGCAATCAAGGCACTGGCCAGAGCTCAATTCTTATCTGGAGGCTCAACTGGGGATGGATCTGCTTCCAAGCTCACTCAGGTTGTTGGCAGAATTCGTTCCCTTTTGGTGGTAGAATTGAAGGCTTCAGTTCTTGCTGGCTGTCAGCTGGAGGCTGCCCTTAGCTCTTAGAGGCTTCCCACAGTTCCTTGCCATGTGACCCTCTCCGTAGGCCCCCTTAACAAGATGGCAGCTTCCTTTTCCAAAGTCAGCAATGGAGAAAGAGCATGAATCCGCTAGCCAGATGGAATTTTATAATATAATCACAGAAGTTACTTCCCATCACCTTTGCCATATTCTATCAGTTAGAGGCAAGTCACAGTTCTTGCCTACATTCAAGGGGAAGGTAATTATAGAAAGGTGTGAATTCTGGGAGGTGAGGATCATAGGGGCCACGTTAAAGTCTGACACCCCTTCTGAGGTACTCAATTCTACCATGATAAGAAAGGTCACTCTCAGGGATTCCAAGGCCATCACTCCTTCTGAGGCAGGTTTCTTACTTCTGCCTATACTGTGATGATTTGATAAGTTCTCTTTCTAAAAAAGAGAAAAATCTCACATATTTAATCTCTCATAGAGCTCTCTCCCTCTCTCTCTCTCTCTGTGTCTCTCTCTCTTTCTCTCTCTCTCTCTGTGGTAGAGCCTATGACAGATTTCAATGTACTTCAATTGTTTTGGACACCATGTTTCTCTTAGTGAGTCCCAACAACGAATTAGCCTTCTTAGCAATCATGTTACACTGCTGATTTAAATAATATTAAAACAAACTAATTCATCTAGGTCTTCTTGCGTTATGAACTGCTGTTCAGTCCTATCTTCATTTTTGCACTTTTCAGATCTCAGTGAATTACTTTATGTTTATCCCTATTAAATTTCATTCTGTTAATTTTTTGGACCATATTTTTTTTTAACATCCTTTTTGGAGTACAATTGCTTTACAATGGTGTGTTAGTTTCTGCTGTATAACAAAGTGAATCAGCTATACATATACATATATCCCCATATCTCCTCCCTCTTGCATCTCCCTCCCACCCTCCCTATCCCACCCTTCCAGGTGGTCACAAAGCACCGAGCTGATCTCCCAGGTTTGGACCAGGTTTTAAAAAGATTTTATTTGTTTATTGGTTTTGGCTATCCTTCAAACTCTGGGTCATATGCAGGTTTGATAAATGTGTCTTATATGTATCAAGCCAGGTATTTGACTTAAAATGCTGAAAAAGGCAAAGTTAACCAGAGTCTGGAGGGCTGTCACCATGATAGACACTAATAAATTGATGCATTTAACACTGGTGTTGCTTGTTCCCAGTGACTCAACTTAGGTTCTTAGTGATCACCACTTCCTTTTCTAAAGTCTCCAAGACCATCTATTTAATAATCATTTGGTTGAGATGCAATATCAAGTTCACTGGTATATAGTTTCTGGAATCTAAATTTCTCTTCCTTTTGTAAACTGGGATACTATGGTAATGCACAGCCAGATACCCCTTTCAAGACTGAGGAACTCATTTTCCAGTTGTTGGGATTTGGGGCTGTTGACGATGTACAGCTGAGTCCCTCTCTAGGCATTGCCCTCTGCTAGAGACAGCCACCTCTCCTAAGGTCACCAGTCCTGGGGTGGAGGTGGGGGGTAAGCCCACATTCATCACCTGGTGGAAATGAGTCTACAAAGGCCTGACTCTCTTGCCTCAAGGTAAGACAACCCTGTAAGGCCCTCCAACTCCAGAGCCCACCATGGGACCAACCCAGGTCTTTGTCGTAATTTAATTGCAGTTCAATCTCTCCCTCTGTCCAGTTCTGCTTCCCTTACTCCTCTGTAAGTGTTGGTCCTAAAGGTACACTCTAATGTAAGTCTCAGACTCAGAGTCTGTTTACTGGGGGACCCGACCTGTAGTACCATCTCCATTCTTTTCAGGAGCCTCTCACACCCTCCAAAAGTCTTCTTTCAGACCCCAGGGTATAATTTAAGTTCATTTTATTAGGTAAGCACTCTCAATCTCTCTCTAATTATCTTGTGCTTTTGTCCCTCAATAAATTGTTGGTTACATATTTTGGAGGCTGAAGTTACTACTTAATTGTGAAAGAAAAAAAAGTTGAGGCATTTTGCTTTTACCCTGTGACCTACTCACATTCGGCGAGCACTTCCCTGCCTTGTACTTCTTGTTTGGTGCATGACTGATGGAGTCCTTTTTGTGCTCTTTATACATTCTATGTGCCTTAACTCACCCTGGACCCTGACCCTCCTGACACTATTCATACTCCCCTCATGCCTTGTAGGCCTCAATAATGACTGATGGTGGACCTATAGGCCACCCACTAAGAGCACCCACTTTATAATTCAGAGGTGAAGTCTGTGCTTTGATACAGAAAAGTGCTATCTTGGTTTTATCACTGCCTCGCTTTTAACTTCTGGCTCATTTACAAAAAGGTTCTTTTTCTCCATCCCCCAAAACCACCCTGCCCAGCCCTGCTTTGGGTAGCAATTTTCCTACAACCAGTGCTTTTGAATAGACTTTTTGTGCCACGTTGTTTCAGACTATAGGAAGCCAGCCTAAGCAGTGTTAATGCATCTTCATGTTTTCCAGTCAAACTTCTAATTGAGTTGATTTCTATGACATTTAAGAACCACCTACTCAACGTCAAATTTTTTCAAACTTACATTTGCACCTTTGTTTTATGCTGCCACCTAAACAAAACTCAGCACACATCACATTTTTCTTTTAGGAAAAAAATAATAACCTTCTGAGAACAAGGGAATGGAACTCCTGCCTCCCATGAAGTCCCAAGTAAAACAGAAGAATGATGGCTGTTAGAATAATAGCCATATTTATGCTGCTATGAGACATAATATTATCCAGACACATGCAAGTACCACATTTCCATGTATGTAAAGTTTAAGTCATTTCCAGTTAAAGGGGAAATCATTAGTATTGTCTGAACTTCAACAGATTGGCTCAACTTTTCTGGCTCACTACTAAATTCCCAGCACATATCAAACTCCAACTGAAAAGGCTTCCTAGGGACTTCCCTGGTGGCTCAATGGTTAATCTGCCTGCTAACTCAGGGGACACGGGTTCCAGCCCTGGTCCAGGAAGATCCCACATGTTGCAGAACAACTAAGCCCATGAGCCACAACTACTGAAGCCCGTGTGCCACAACTACTGAAGCACATGCACCTAGAGCCTGTGCTCCGCAACAAGAGAAGCCACCGCAATGAGAAGCCCGCGCACTGCAACAAAGAGTAGCCCCCACTCGCCGCAACTAGAGAAAGCCCGTGCTTAGCAACGAAGACCCAACACAGCCAAAAATCAATCAATCAATTAATTAATTAATTGTTAGGCTCTGGAAAATGAAATGTGTACATTAAAAAAAATGAAAACGCTTCCTAATGTGGTGCATGTAAAATGAAATGGACTTGCAGTGGTTTGAGGTCTTGGATCACTGAGATCAGGCACTGAACCAAACTGAGCACACATGGTAATAAGCAAAAAAATGGGAACAGCATCTGAGATCTTCAGGCAAAAAATATTCAAAGAAATTTTCAAGATATGATGAGGGATCTAGCGGCTCTATCACCAGCCACGTGCAAAGGAGAATGTAGAGCAGGGTAGAGGCATTATGCACTAGCTGCCAAAAGGAAGCAGACAGAATTAGCATGACTTCATGTCTTATCTAGTTACTGTGGATTTTTAATTAAAGATTTCCAAAATTAATAGAGTGTGGATGAAGATTCTCTTTGCTCATGGGAGGGATACATCCTTGGAATTATGACTCCAGGACTTTTTAGGGGTGTGAACTTTGGCAAATTTCTTAACCTCTTTGGTCTCAGTTTCTTCCTCTGTAGAAAGTGAATGATAATGGTAATTAATTCTAAGATTGTTGTAAGGATTAAATGAGATATGGCATTGGAAGAGCTTAGCAGAGTGCCTGGTTATAAAATAAAAGCCCAATGAATTTTAGCTATAAGTACAATTATGATTATTAAGATATAACATTAATTTTGATGACTTTTCATATGTGACCTCCCTAATTGGAAATTTATCACCATTAATTAAGGATCAGCAGAGAGTCAGTTTCCCCATGAGTGGGCATTGGAAGGACAGGTTAGAGAAAGGGGGGATGCTCATAATGGTGGGTAAGGTCCTGTGTGTTTTATGGGTCTATTGCCATGTTTGTGGATCTGGACACTTTTTAACCCCTTTTAGCTAAATTTGGTGGCAAGTGTAGCTGGCTGCCAGCTCTCCTTGGCCCTTACCACCTTAAGTATGATTGAGGCAAAGATCTGACTCTTAATGAGAACACAGCCTCATCAGACTGCAGAGCCCTGCCCAAAGGCTGGGACAATTTTTATTTCATGGGGTCCTTACTTTTGTCAAAAGTTTACCAGCCTTGGGATATGGGCCTGAGGTACTCATTGCCTCCTTTCTTGAAGGAAAATGGAAGAAAGAAAAAACAGAATCTCAGACTTCAGGTCTCTTTACAGCCTCAACCTTCAGGGATGGTGCCCCTCCCATTGGCGGAAGAGACCTTCATCTACTTCAGAGGCTTCAAACACAGGTGCCTAAAGCAGCCTAGAGCATAAGTGAAATAGACCAGGAGATCTGTAGGGCTTGGGATGACATGAGAGGTCAGGTCTCTACAGAGGGCAGCTCCAGTGATGTTAGAGTCTCCATTTTTTCAAGAGAAGTGACAAGTCTAGCCTTTTATGTGGAATCTCTTAGTTTTTAAATGTTGGCAAGGATTCAGGTTTTTAAAAACCCCATGTGAGCCAAACAAAATATTTCTATTTGCCAGACATGACCCAAGGATTGCCAGATTGGTACCCTCCTCTTCATGGTACAATTTTAGGTTTTTAGGGAGGTTCCTTTTGACCCCAAACATGTCCCCTCCCTTATGCTACAACACTGAAAGTCCAGCAGAGTCTTTCCCCGCTCTAAAATCTTTCCATCAAGATGCAAAGTTACCCTTGTGAAGAGCACATTGAGCTCTCATCATTCACTAGCTGCTTAGATAATTCTAGCTCATTGCATCCATTTAGGGAATGGAGGGCCAGGGAAGTTGTAGAGGTGGGTGGAGAGCGGGCAGTCCAGTGGAATCAACACCCAGAATTCTTTGCTCTGATGTTCACTAGTTGTTGTAGCCTCAAGGAAATCAGTTCTCTGGCATCCACTTTTCCTTATTTGTGAAAAGGAACTAATAATTGCTACCTCATGGGATTGTGGTGAGGATCAAGTGGAATAAGGCATACCAAATATCCAGCCTAGAGCAGACTGTCCTTAAATAAAAGTTTAATCTGGAGGGAAGAAGGAAAGATGTTCTGTTGCTCAGTGGTGGCCACACGGGATCTCTCAGAAGAGGGGTAAAAAGGGTGGAAAAGCAGGAGGGAATTGTGGGCAATCAGAGCATATCATTCTCTGGCCAGCAGCCCAGCTAGTACAGAGGGGATAATGTACTAAGGGAGAAACAGGCATATGATAATAACCCACAAACGCAGCCTGTTATACTGACCTGTATTCTAAGCTTACACAAGTCTAATTCATCCTTCCCATATTTTTGGCCACCTATGGATTTATTTTTCTGGATACTCTTTCTTTGACTTCTTCGCTCAAATCAATGTTCCATGCCTGCATTTCTTACTTCTATAACACATAAGTGAGTTGTGAGCCAAATTTTTTGCTTTATGGAAAAAATTAAAACAACAAAACCTCTTATGTTTTGTGCTGTGCAGAACTCAGGAGAAATTTTAGAGAAGAAAATTTGATCAGAAGGAAACCAACTTAAGATGTGTATGGCAGGAGTGTAGGGTTGAGGAAGGAATGGGAGATAAACATAAAACTCCATCAATACGACAAAAGAAAATGACAAGTGAATTGAGTGCTACAGAATCACATGTCAGAAGCCTGACTTGGTAAAAATGTCCTACTGCCATGATACAAATGCCATAGAAAGGCAAGAGAAATTATGTACCATGTACCAAAAACACATTTCCAGATCCTAGTTTCTATCCCATGCCTTTGCTTAGCTATTCCAACTACAAGGGCCTGAGTTGCCTGTTTTGAGTGTTCCTAGAGGAAGAGATCGGGTTTTATCCAGGAAGCAGACCACAGGAAGACATGTTTCCCAGTTGAGTATTGAAATTTCCAACACCCATATACATGTGAATGTGAATGCATATGCACACACATATTCATGCACATGGCCAAAGTGCTTTGGATTTGTATTACTGTATTTGACAAATCAAAGATGTCGGCAAATCTCCATACTCTGTGTGTTTTCTGTGGTTGGCCTCTTGTCTGAGGCAAAAGATCAGACAGGATGTTAACCAGGGGTCCAGATGTGGCTTTTCAGAAAAACACATTCCTTAGCTTGGCTTCTGTATGTCTTAGTTGCCAAGATCCACTCTTCTGTTTTCAACTCAGCCTAACTGCACCACTCTTACCCCTGCCTCATCTCAAATGGCCACCACAGTGGTTGGCTTTGGTACTGGAACAGAAAGAAGGAAAAGCCTTGAGAATATATGTTTGATTCCACAACAAGCTGGAGAAAATGTGTCAAATGCAATCCACTGCCATATGTCAACTCCTTTCCATATCCAAGTTATTTCTGCAGGGAATATTGTCTAAAAAACTCTCATCACTGCATTTGTACAAGTGTGGTTTGGGTCTCTGGAAGAACAGATAATATGTTCAATTTGATCATCTAGAATCTTGGAAAAACGGACCACACTAGCAAGGGACTACCTTAATTTTATTAAACTAGAGCTTTGTTTTGTTTGGAAATTTCAGTATATGAAAACAAAGATAGGCTGGCCCTTTAAGAAACCTGATTCAATCTGGGACAAGACATAGGAATCTGCATTTTATAACAAGCTACCCAGGTGGTTCTGATATACAGAATTCCCTGACCTAACTTTGGGAACCACTGCTCTGTGTCACCTATGCCAGCAGTTTTCAAATTTTTGGAGCCCAGAATTTCTTTACACTCTCAGAAATTATTTAGAATATCAATGAGTTTGGTTTAAGTGGGTTATATCTATTGATATTTTTTATATTACCATATTTTACCATTTTCCATTTTAATTTTTATATTACCATATTAAAAATTAAAACTGAGAAAATTTAAAATATTTATAAATAATTTTTAAATAATAAATTTTTTTCTTTTTTTTTTGTGGTACGCGGGCCTCTCACTGTTGTGGCCTCTCCCGCCGCGGAGCACAGGCTCCAGACATGCAGGCTCAGTGGCCACGGCTCACGGGCCCAGCCGCTCCACGGCATGTGGGGTCTTCCCGGACCAGGGCACGAACCCATTACAATTTAGCATAAGTAAAATATTTTTATGAAAAAATTTTTTCTAAAGCAAGGAAGAATGCATTATTTTACATTTTCAAATCTCTACTGTCTGGCTTAGTAGAAGACAGCTGGATTCTCACATCTGGCTTCTGCATTCTAGCTGTCGAAATATGTTGTTTTGATAGAAGTATATATATGAAGAAAATCCAGCTCACACAGACATGTAGGTGGAAAAGGGAGGGAGTATTTTAATAGCCATTTTAGATAATTGTGGGTATTCTTCTTTGATACTACACCAAAATGCAACAAGTTTCAGTTCCTTAAAGGTTAATAGCAACATGGAATCTGAGACCCTATCAGTGAGCTTTTCATTCTCTGTTATTGGGGTTGGCAAAAAAGTTCGTTCGGGTTTTTCCATAAGATGTTAACAGAAAAACCCAACGATCTTTTTGGCCAATCCAATACATTAAAATTCACTGGTCTGTCTTGCACTTGGACTACCTTTTTACTCATGCATGATTTCATGAAACTATGAATTAGTCATTTGGAAAACATTGGCTCACCAAGTTTTTCAGATCTTCCAAATGTTGACACATTTCATTATACAAAAATTTAAAAATCATATTTATTAATATCAATACCAATCTCATCAGAAAAGGTCTTAAAATATAGAGAAGTTGACAAGCTTATGGTGATGGATATAGGCTTTCCAAAATTTCAATTTTCTCTTGAAAGCTGGAATTTTATCTTTGGCAACAAATACTGTCAGTTTTTCTTCCCCCTTCTTTCCTTCCTTCCTTCCTTCCTTCCTTCCTTCCTTCCTTCCTTCCTTCCTTCTTTTCTTTCTTTCATTCTTTCATTCTTTCTTTCTTTTCTGTTGGAACAAATCTTTATTTAAGCCATGAAGAGTATTGGATACTTTGTTGTACTGGAGATACAAAAATGAATCAAACTTACTACCCTTCATGAAGTCACAGGCAGTTAGGGGCTAGTTATTGAAAGTATCAAAACCTCATGGTAACTGCAAAATGAAAATCTACAATAGTTACACACACAAAAAAGAAAAAGGAATCCAAACACAACACTAAAGTTAGTCATCAAATCACAAGTGAAGAAAACAAAAGAGGAAGGGAAGAAAAAACACCTACAAAAACAAACCCAAAACAATTAACAAAATGGCAATAAGAACATACATATCAGTAATTACCTTAAATATAAGTGGATTAAATGTTCCAATCAAAAGACATAGACTGGCTGAATGGATACAAAAACAAGACCCGTATATATGCTGTCTATAAGAGACCCACTTCAGACCTAGGGACACATACAGACTGAAAGTGAGGGGATAGAAAAAGGTATTCCATACAAATGGAAATCAAAAGGAATCTGGAGTAGCAATACTCAGACAAAATAGACTTTAAAATAAAGACTGCTACAAGAGGCAAAGAAGGACACTACATAATGACGAAGGGATTAATCCAAAAGAAGATAAAACAATTGTAAATATATAGCACCCAACATCGGAGCACCTCAACATGTAAGGCAAATACTAACATCCATAAAGGGAGAAATCTACAGTAACACAATAATAGTTGGAGACTTTAACACCCACTTTCATCAATGGACAGATCATCCAGACAGAAAATCAGTAAGGAAACACAGGCCTTAAATGATACATTAAACCAGATGGACTTAACTGATATTTATAGAGCATTCCATCCAAAAGCAGCAGAATACTCATTCTTCTCAAGTGCATATGCAACATTCTCCAGGATTGACCACATGCTGGGCCACAAAGCGACCCTTGGTAAATTTAAGAAAATTGAAATCATATCAAGCATCTTTTCCGACCACAACGCTATGAGATTAGAAATCAACTACAAGAAAAAAGCTGTAAAAAACACAAACACGTGGAGGCTGAACAACAGGCTACTGAACAACAAATGGATAACTGAAGAAATCAAAGAGGAAATAAAAAATACCTAGAGACAAATGAGAACGAAAGCATGATGATCCAAAACCTGTGGGACACAACAAAGGTAGTTCTAAGAGGGAATTTTATAGCAATACAATCTTACCTCAGGAAACAAGAAAAATGTCAGTTGTTTTTCCTGAAATAACAGGTTCACTTCATTCATTGTCAAGAAAATATCTGTCAAATACCCAAGTTCGGGGGCTTCCCTGGTGGCGCAGTGGTTGAGAGTCTGCCTGCCAATGCAGGGAACTTGGGTTTGTGCCCCGGTCTGGGAAGATCCCACATGCTGCAGAGCAGCTGGGCCCGTGAGCCATGGCCGCTGAGCCTGCGCGTCCGGAGTCTGTGCTCCACAATGGGAGAGGCCACAACAGTGAGAGGCCCGCGTACCGAAAAAAAACAAAACAAACAAATACCCAAGTTCGAATAACCATGATTTGTCTGTCAGTTATTCATTCAAGTAAAAATGGTCTTCCATGAAAAAAAGCAACTAGCCCAGCTCACAACTCAATTGCACAAGTACTTTTCCTTGAGACGACTATCACACATTAGTGTGCAGTAGAAATGCTTTGTGTACACATCTCACTTTGTCACATGGAGTATTAAAATAAAATTTAAAAGAAAATACAGGCTTAGAGTTTGCCTATAAATGTATTAATACAAGCTAACGTTTGAGAATCCTGAAGCACTGAGCACTCCTGATAGCTCTGGCCAGATGAAAGTCATATGCTCACTGGGGGTTAGGACTTCAACATATGAATTAGCAGTGGTAGGGGGAGGGAGACATAAATCAACCCGGAATATTTAGAATCATTCTGTGATTCGTATATGGATAAAATTTGAAAATTCACCTCAACAGATATACTCTAGATTAAAAGTGGCCCCTCCTACTTGTTTTTTTTTTTTTTTTTTTGCTGTACACAGGCCTCTCACTATTGTGGCCTCTCCCATTGCAGAGCACAGGCTCCGGATGCACAGGCTCATCTGCCATGGCTCACGAGCCCAGCCGCTCTGCGGCATGTGGGATCCTCCCGGACCGGGGCATGAACCCATGTCCCCTGCATCAGCAGGCGGACTCTCAACCACTGCATCACCAGGGAAGCCCGCCCATCCTACTTATGAAGAAACTACCAAAATCCTGAGAAACACTGCCAACAACAACAAAAAACACACATCAAGTGAAGAACATCTCCCCACAACAATGGCCAAATCCAGTAGAGACTCAATTCAAATTTGATGGGCTTAGTCCACTGTTTTCTACAAAATTTGTGTTTCACTGTGGATTTGGGGGACAAGACAATAAATTGATTTGGGCTTTAAAAAATGCGGTAGATGTATAGACTGTGTATACACATTACAGTAGAAGTCAAAATCTTCTTTTTTTTCTCTAGAAGGACAGATATTTGCTCTAGAAAAAGCCTGTCATTGGGGATGCAATGGGGTATGACAAAAAAAATGATATTATAAAAGTGTTGGGCTAGAGATTCAAGAATATTGCCTCAACTCACCTGTCTGGACCTCAAGAGATAGAAACAAAAGCATTTGCAAAGTGAGGCCAAGTAAAACTTGATTCCTAGCTAGGATTTTGCTTCCAAACTCAAACTGAACGAAACTGTGATAACTTGGGCTGGATCCCATGGATGGCTTATTTACGCAAGTAAAGTTGGCTTCAATGTCCTAGAACTAACACATCCTAAAAACCCACTCTGCATCTCTTTCCTAAGTTCAAAAGTTACTATTTTACTAGACCAAAAAGCTACCCCATACATCAAAGTTCATAGCGGCATTATTGACAATAGCCAAAAGGTGGAAACAACCCAAATGTACATCAACAAATTAATAGATAAACAAAATGCAGTATATACATACAATGGAATATTATGCAGACTTAAAAAGGAATGAAATTCTGACACATGCTACAATATGGATTACCCTTGAAGACATCATGCCAAGCGAATAAACCAGACACAAAAAGACAAATACTGTATGATTCCACTCATGTGAGGTATGCTGAGTAGTCAAATTCAGATAAATATTTAGTAGGGAAAAGACTTTCAATCAAATGCAAATATTTGGGGAAGATATAAGCACATTATCTAATGAAGTCAAGATAGTGAATAAATTGACAGTGACATTTGGGCAACACAGCTGCAAATAAAACCACAATTGATCCTAAGTATTGTTGCTGCCTGTTGGTTTATTTTTAGTCTTCTCATTCAGTTTCCAAAGTACTTTCTCCCTTTCTCCCCACACTTCCATCTGTTTCCATTTTTTCTCTACTCTCTAATTTTTCTCCTTCTTTTAATTCCCTTCTTCAATCTTTTATTATTTTTTTTACGGTACGCGGACCTCTCACTATTGCGGCCTCTCCCGCTGCGGAGCACAGGCTCCGGACGCGCAGGCTCAGCGGCCATGGCTCACGGGCCCAGCCACCCCGCGGCATGTGGGATCCTCCCGAACCGGAGCATGAGCCTGTGTCCCCTGCATCGGCAGGCTGACCCTCAATCACTGCGCCACCAGGGAAGCCCCTTCAATCATTTTTTACTTTTGCTTTACTTTTGCTGCTATTTCTTTGGCCTTCACACCTGCACTTGCTCCTGTCTGAGTCGTCCCTTCCCCCATTTTCCCCAGACTTGGAGTTTCTACCCAAGATGGGTTTTGTGGAAAGAGTAAAGCCTCTACCTCGTCTGTCTTTTGCTTCCTGCCATACTCCTCAGTAATGACAATGGTGCAGAGAGACTCAAGATAGCCCAGGCATCTCAAACCTGGTAGTATAAAGGGTACCCAAAGAGGAAGAACTGACACAGTCTATTTTCAGTGACTGACAAGTTGTTAATAGCTAGAGTAGAACAGATTGAATCAGATGAGTTTTTCCTTATCACACCAGAAATTAGAACTGCAATTCAGCAAGGGACTCTACAAGCACATAATATCTTTGAGGGCAGAGACATCTCATGCACCTTGCACATAGTTGACAAATAAAAGAAAGTCATGTTTAATTGATATAGCTTATAATTGATAAGGTTGGCTTTAATTGGCTTAACTAATTTAGTTATCTATGGTCACAGAGTAAGATAACAGGGTAAGATATTTTATGGATAGACAGTAAACTCTCACAGGGTAGAATTTCAGAGCACTGGCTCTGGAGCCCCATCCCTTGGGTTTGGATTCTGGAACTATCTTCCTTAGCTGTGTGGTCATGGCTGAGTTACTTGAGTCCTAAAATATTTCTATTTCAAATAATATCAGGGCCTTTTGAGAGTTCTCTGGTAATCTAGTGGTTAGGGCTCGGCGCTTTCATTGCCATGGCCTGGGTTCAATCCCTGGTTGGGGAACTGACATCCTGCAAGCCAAGCATCGTGGCCAAAATTTTTAAAAATAATAAATAAATAAATTTTTAAAAATCAGGGCCTTTATAAATATCTGGATTTACTTCCAATCATCAATTCTATAAAATGTGTTGAAGGCATATTTGATGTTGGGTTGCTGTGAGGGTTGTAACATTGGGCAGTCCCTGGGCTATAATGAAGAACAAGGCAAGACTTTCATAGCTGTGCAGGTTGTAGACCACACACCCCAGATGTTCAGAGAGTGTGTGGTTATCTCACATCTCTTCATGTGACATTTCAAGGAATCCCTTGTAAGTATCCAGGGTTCAGACATGTGAGACCAGGAAAAAATACTCCATTTTGAATGAAGACATCAAAGTAAAGAAGTTAGTGTCTTACACAGAGAACACAGCATGCATGAAGACAAGCCCTGGAGAACAATGGAAGGAAAGACAGGTGGGAGTCAGATTGTAGACAGTCTGAATGACAGGCTGGAGAAACATTCTTCTGCATGCTTATCCTGGGCACTATTAAATCTGAAAGTGTCTTCTTTCTTCTCTTCTCCCTGCAGTGCAGGGGTAATGTCGGCAGCCCTCTCCTATCCCAGGAAAACCCCGTTCCATTTCTCACCCCAGTAGATATCCCTCCATCCATCCACCCATACCCTTCTAGCTTTGGGCAGTGAAGACTTGCCTCCCAGTCCATGGGCCAATGAGAATCAAGCTTGGCACTAGTGGCTGGAATTTGTTTCTGCTACCAGTGTGTCTTCCAGCAGGTCCAGAGGGAACTTATGGGTGTTCATGTCACCCCTAACTCCATCCTCCATCTCCATTCCCAAAGTCAGCAGACTTTCCCTGACTCCACAATGTAGTTTACGTGGCCTACGTGATCTGGCTTCTGCTGGTATGCTTTCTGAGCCTCCGCTGGTACTGGAACCAACTCCAAATCCCACTCACTTGCTCATACTACCAGGACCCTTTCCTCCAAGAACAACATCCAGTCCCTTTATCCCTACCTTCACATCCATTGGATGTTTCCATTTCCGAGATCCTGTCACTGGCTGTTCCAGTTATCTCTTGCTGCTTAACAAATGACTCCAAACTTGGTGGTTTAAAACAACAGTTTATTATTATATCTCATGCTGGGTCAGGAATCCAAACATGGCACAGAGAAGCCCGTCACGGCTCCACAAAGTCTGGAGCCTCAGCTTGGATGACTTGGACAGCTGAAGGATGAAATGGCTGGAGGCGGGCTGGGTCTCTATCTCTGTCTCTGTCTCTGTCTCTCTGTCTCTCCTCCCACATGGACTCTCCATGTGGCTAGCTTGAGCTGCCTCACAAAATGGAAAACTCAGGGTAATCAGATTGCTTAAATGATGGTTCAGGGCTTCAAGAAGAAAGAAGCAAAACCTGCCTGTCCTCTTAAAGGCTGGGTCTGGAATTGGCAGAGCATCACTTCTACCATATTCTATTGGTCAAAGCAATCACAGTCCATCCCAGATTCAGCAGAGGAGATATATATCTCACCTCTCAATGAGATAAGTGACAAAGAATTTGTGGCCATTTTTAACCCACCACATTGGACTTGATAGGAGGAATCGCCTCAGTAGAAAGTTTCTTATTGCTGTGTGTGCCTCCCCTCATCCTTCCTCTCATGTAGAACAGACCTTCAAATGCCTTTGATATCCAGCCACCTGGATCAGACTTGACTTTGCCATTTCCCCTCTGTTATGGGTTTAATTGTGTCCCCCAAAAAAGATATGTTGAAGTCCTAACCCCTAGTGCCTCAGAATGTGATCTTATTTGGAAATTAGGTCCTTGCCAATGTAGTCATATTAAAAAGAAGTCGTTAGGTTGAGCCCTAATCCAATATGACCAGTGTCCTTATAAAAAGGGGAAATTTGGACATGCACAGAAGAAAGACAATGTGAAGAGACACTTGGAGAAGACAGCCATTTATGAGCCAAAGAATGCCAGAGATGACCAGAAGCTAGGAGAAAAACCTGGAACAGATTATTTCCTAGAGCCTTTAGAAGGAGCACGGCCCTGCCAATACCTTTACTTTGGACTTCTGAACTCCATAATTTATTGTGAGACAATAACTTTCTGTTATTCTAAGCCACCTAGTTTGTGGTACTTTCTAATGGCAGCCCCAGAAAAAGAGTACACCCTCTAACATGAAAACTTCAGACTGTAACACTTCTAAGTGTATCTGTATAGTCAAAAGAGTTTCCTTTACAATGGCCAAGCCCATCCCAAGAATCTTCCTCCTACCCCTCCCTGCTGTAGCCCCCAACATTCCTTCCAACTGAACCTGGAAGGCATAAAAGAGACATGCAGTACCTTCAGCATTCATTATCCTATTTAATTCCCATAAGTAATCTATAAAGCAGCATGTTAATCTGTCAGGCTGTTATAACAAAATACCACTGACTGCGTAGCTTATAAACAACAGAGATTTACTTCTCACAGTACTGGAGGCTGGGAAGTCCAAGATCAAGGTGCCAGCATGGTCACATTCCAATGAGAGCTCTCTTCCCAGTTCATAGCTGGCTCCTTTTCGCTGTGTCCTCACATGATGGATCTCTCTGGGGTCTCTTGTATAAGGCACTACTCTCATTCATGGGCTCTACCCTTACAATCTAATCACCTCCCAAATGTCCCACCTCCTAAATCAGGCATTAGGATTTCAACATATGAATTTTGAAGAGACATATTCAGGCCACAGCAGTCAGGTATTAATACTCCCATTTTACAGAAAAGGAAACTGAGTCCCAGTGGTTATGGAACCTATTCAAGATCATGCAGTTATGAGCTACTAGGAAGATGACATTGGCTTCCATAGCGGAGCTCTCCCTGCCATAGCTTAGCAGCCTCCCTCTGCACCTGGACTCTTTTTAAGTGGGAAGGTGTTTTGAGTGTAGAATGTAATATTTATCTTAGTGCATTTCTTTTTCCAAAGGCAGCCCTTTTGTCTAAGCTGTTGTAAACAATCATTCCTTTTGCTGGATCTATTGCCATGAGCCAAACTAAAGGTTTCTAATAAAAGTAAATGACGATTATTACCTTAAAATTTATGAGTGCCCATTAAGGTCATTTTAAATGTTCCAAGGAAACCAAAGTAAGAAACTCTTAGCAGACATTTCTTGAACAACTACAGGTTAGTAAGTGCTACAGTGGTACAGGGCTGAGTAAGACATGGTGATCACCTGTCTTCAGGTAGTCAAAGAAACTAATAATAAACAGTAAGATATGTAATCCCATATCTCATAAGATATGTGATCTCACTTTTACACAGTGAGGCTAGATGGAAGGTTCACTTGAAATAACAGGTGGCTTCCTAAATTCATCAGCAGTTTTGCTCTGACATAAATACAACCTTCTTATTTCTAAATTGTTTTCATTTCTAGAAGAGAGAGTCTATTTGTCAGGCTTGTCCACAACTCTTTCCTAGGTGCAAAAGGTCCATCCTGAATCACTGTCAACTACCCTCTCCTTCAAAGCCTCTGATCACCTTATCTCCTTTGGCAGTGTTTTGATGGTTCAATACACATGAATGGGAACAACATTTTAAAGCTCACTCCCAGGTCAACCCTTAGGCAGAGAACTTCATCACCATGGTGTGATTTCAGAATCACCAAGAGATATACATCTTACTCCTTAAAAGTGCCATCTTCCATTGATTTTGTTAGAGAACAAAAGTTGAGCTAATGCTTGATTCTTTTGCCTTAAACCAAAATTGCAACCTTCTGTGTATATGTATGTATGTTTACATATATGTGTCTGTATGTGTGTGAATACACATACATGTCTATATTCCTTAGCTCTATTCTCTGAACGTACCTGGAAACACTGACACGTCAGTAACAATGAATATATCTAGTGCCATATCTTGTTTTCTAAATACTATTCTCTATTAAAAGGAACCAGGGCACCTTAGAGAAATGGATGCTTCCAGGGCTGAGGCATAGAAAGCATAAGATGATCCTGAAATATCTTGTTGTGCCAGAAAATAAGGAAATGCTCAAAGAATAGCGGGAACCTATCAAAAGGACACAGAACCCAGCTTGGAGGGACTCTCACTGGTGAAATATTGGATAATTTGAGGTTTAAAATAAATAATAATTCAGTAATGGATTACAGCCCAATGAATGTAATAAAAACCCATAAGTCTATACTGATATGAATAAATGGGGGGAAAGGAAAAGGTTTTCCTTAAAGGAGAATGCCAACTAATAAATGTAGACGGCATGACGGAGTTAGAAAATCATCAGCAGATGCCAAATCTCGTGAGTAGAAGTTGGATGAAGAACATATTGACATAGTCTCGAAGAATCTCCCCACATACTTATTAATTACCACGGGAAAACTAATAACCTTTCAGTGGAGAAGTCTCGCAGATGCCCCTTTAACAAAGGGATCAAATTTAACATCGCCAATATTGTGACAAACCAATGTTAGGTCCTTCCTGATACAGTGCACTGGAGAAGAACAACTTCACTTCTGTGGTGCTCCTATCAGAGGATCTAATCATGAAGAAACACCAGACAGATCCAAATTGAGGGACATTCTACAATATAACTAGTCTGTACTCTGCACAATTGTTAAGGACAAAAAAGACAAGGAAATGCTCATGGACTGCTCCAGTTTAAGGGAAATTAGAGTTACATGACAACCAAATGCAATGCATGATCCTGAGTCAAATTACGGATTGGCAAAAACAAAACAGTTATAAAGGACATTGGGACAATTGTGAGATTTGAATATGGAGTGTGGATTAGATAATAGCATTGTATAAGTGTTAAATTTCCTGATTTTCATTGCTGTACTATGGTTATGTAAGAGAATGTGTTCTTAGGAAATGCACGCTGAAGTACTTGGTAAAGGGGCTTGATGTCACCAACTTACTCTCAGATGTTTCAGGAAACAAATGAACTACAAATATATACATATATATTTGAAAGAGAGAGAATGATAAAGCAAACGAGGCAAAATGTAAATAATTGGTGAATCTGAGTAGTGTATACTATTGCAACTTTCCTGAAAATTTGCAATTATCAAAATAAATATTACAAATAATCATATATAAAAGTAAATCACTATTTTTTTTTAAAAAAAGGCAAGCTTCTTAGTAAAGATACTATGGTAGTCTTTATTAGTCATATATTCTTTAATGGGGTGAGGTTATTAGTTCCACAGCAGCAGATGAAGAGTACTGATGAGCTGAACAGAGGCGAAAAGGCTTGAGGGCACTGGTTGTCTAGGAGAAAGAAGGAAGGCCAAAGAGAAAAAATGGAGAGAATACAAATAAGATTCTGGGGGTGGCCAAGCTTTCCTTTGCCATCACTCTGCTATTCCAGTCTTAGTCACTCACCTCCTCCATCCTTGACACCCAAAGCAGATGGCATCTCTCAGAGAAAGAACATGGATCAATTCCATGCATGTTGTTTTGAGATAGATGACTCTTATTCCTGTCCCGTGGTTATGTGTCTTTTTCCCCCCATCCTTGTTGATTCCAGTAACTGTGCCTGTGTATAGATACCCTCCTATTTAACCTTGTTAACTACAAGAAGGCAAGGGCACAACTGCTCAAAATATTTACCCTAATAGCGAGTAATAATATAAAGATGGGGTCACTATGAAGTTTTCTATGATCTGGTCATTTTCTAATTATCATTTATTCTACTTTGATTTTGTTAATGTACAGAAATATTTCCTGAGCAAGAAGCAGTTTCATATTTGATTATCTTGTCTGAAATGGGGATTACAGTGAGGTAGTCCCAAAGGACTTAGAAATAAAATTGTCTTTTCAAAATCAAATTCTTTCAAAGAGAGAAGAGACCAAACTCAGCCTCAGGATTCTGGAGGTTAATCCCTGGAGTTGGTGTGCTACAAGCAAGAAATTTCTTGAAAGTTTTATGCTTTATAGTAAACATTTATACAAATTTTAAATTTCACTCTATATGCAATCTCTGTTTATATTAATACCAGAATGTTTACTTTTGCCTTAAATCTTCAAGTGAAATTGTCCTCCAAGAAGATGGCTGATAATTGTTCTTTGGTTGCTATGAACCTTGGTTTTGTGTGTCTTGGGTTGAGAAAAATTCATGAGTAACAGAGATATTCATAGTCACCTTAAAGAGGGCTTTGAGAATTACAAGAGTTATTCACTAGATTGTCTTTATTGACTGAACAATACTAATAGCTTACCCTCATTGAACACTTTCTGTGTGCCAAGCACTCTTTTAAGGGTTTCATTCTTATGAACTCATTTAATCCTCATGACAGTTCTATGTGGTAGGTTCTGTCATTAACCCATTCTATAGATGAGGAAACTGAGACACAGAAGTTGCTACCATAATGGTGGAACTGGGCTACTAGCTCTAGAGCTTGCACTCTTAGTTACAACACCACTGTGCCACCATTCAATGTCTCGGATCACAGGTGCAGCTCGATGACTGAACCTCATCCTTTTTTTTTTTTCTGTTGAGGATTTTTTTAACATCTTTATTAGAGTATAATTGCTTTACAATGGTGTGTTAGTTTCTGCTTTATAACAAAGTGAATCAGTTATACATATACATATGTTCCCATATCTCTTCCCTCTTGCGTCTCCCTCCCTCCCACCCTCCCTATCCCACCCCTCTAGGTGGTCACAAAGCACCGAGCTGATCTCCCTGTGCTATGCGGCTGCTTCCCACTAGCTATCTATT
>NW_021703779.1:40180427-40229956 GCF_005190385.1 Monodon monoceros
CACCTAGCTGATCTCCCTGTGCTATGCGGCTGCTTCCCACTAGCTATTTATTTTACGTTTGGCAGTGTGTATATGTCCATGTCACTCTCTCACTTTGTCACAGCTTACACTTCCCCCTCCCCGTATCCTCAAGTCCATTCTCTAGTAGGTCTGTGAGTTTATTCCCACCTTGCCCCTAGGTTCTTCAGGACCATTTCCGTTTTCTTTTTTTAGATTGCATATATATGTGTTAACATACAGTATTTGTTTTTCTTTTTCTGACTTACTTCACTCTGTATGACAGACTCTAGGTCCATCCACCTCACTACAAATAACTCAATTTCGTTTCTTTTTATGGCTGAGTAATATTCCATTGTATACATATGCCACATCTTTATCCATTCATCTGTTGATGGACACTTAGGTTGCTTCCATGTCCTGGCTATTGTAAATAGAGCTGCAATGAATATTTTGGTACATGACACTTTTTGAATTATGGTTTTCTCAGGGTATATGCCCAGTAGTGGGATTGCTGTGTCGTATGGTAGTTCCATTTTTTGTTTTTAAAGGAACCTCCGTACTGTTCTCCATGGTGGCTGTATCAATTTACATTCCCACCAATAGTAAAAGAGGGTTCCCTTTTCTCCACACCCTCTCCAGCATTATTGTTTGTAGATTTTTTGACGATGGCCATTCTGACCGGTGTGAGATGATATCTCATTGTAGTTTTGATTTGCATTTCTCTACTGATCAATGATGTTGAGCATTCTTTCATGTGTTTGTTGGCAATCTGTATATCTTCTTTGGAGAAATGTCTATTTAGGTCTTCTGCCTATTTTTGGATTAGTTGGTTGTTTTTTTGATATTGAGCTGCATGAGCTGCTGGTAAATTTTGGAGATTAATCCTTTGTCAGTTGCTTCATTTGCGAATATTTTCTCCCATTTTGAGGGTTGTCTTTTCGTCTTGTTTATGGTTTCCTTTGCTGTGCAAAAGCATTTAAGATTCATTAGGCCCCATTTGTTTATTTTTGTTTTTATTTCCAGTTCTCTAGGAGGTGGGTCAAAAAGGATCTTGCTGTGATTTATGTCATAGAGTGTTCTGCCTATGTTTTCTGCTAAGAGTTTGATAGTGTCTGGACTTACATTTAGGTCTTTAATCCACTTTGAGTGTATTTTTGTGTATAGTGATAGGGAGTGTTCTATTTCATTTTTTACATGCAGCTGTCCAGTTTTCCCAGTACCACTTATTGAAGAAGCTGTGTTTTCTCCACTGTATATTCTTGCCTCCTTTATCAAAGGTAAGGTGACCATATGTGTGTGGGTTTATCTCTGAGCTTTCTAACCTGTTCCATTGATCTATCTTTCTGTTTTTGTGCCAGTACCATACTGTCTTGGTTACTGTAACTTTGTAGTATAGTCTGATGTTAGGGAGCCTGATTCCTCTAGCTCAGTTTTTCTTTCTCAAGATTGCTTTGGCTATTCGGAGTATTTTGTGTGTCCATACAAATTGTGACATTTTTTTGTTCTAGTTCTGTGAAAAATGCCAGTGGTAGTTTGATAGGGATTGCACTGAATCTGTAGATTGCTTTGGGTAGTAGTCATTTTCACAGTGTTGATTCTTCCAATCCAAGAACATGGTATATCTCTCCATCTATTTGTATCATCTTTAATCTCTTTCATCAGTGTCTTATAATTTTCTGCATACAGGTCTTTTGTCTCCTTAGGTAGGTTTATTCCTAGATATTTTATTCCTTTTGTTGCAATGGTAAATGAGAGTGTTTTCTTAATTTCACATTCAGATTTTTCATCAGTGTATAGGAATGCAAGAGGTTTCTGTACATTAATTTTGTATCAGGCTACTTTACCAAATTCACTGATTAGCTCTAGTAGTTTTCTGGTAGCATCTTTAGGATTCTCTATGTATAGTATCATGTCACCTGCAAACAGTGACAGCTTTACTTCTTCTTTTCCGATCTGGATTCCTTTTATTTCTTTTTCTTCCTTGATGGCTGTGGCTAAAACTTCCAAAACTATGTTGAATAATAGTGGTGAGAATGGGCAACCTTGTCTTGTTCCTGATCTTAGTGGAAATGGTTTTAGTGTTTCACCATTGAGGATGATGTTGGCTGTGGGTTTGTCATATATGGCCTTTACTATGTTGAGATAAGTTCCCTCTATGCCTACTTTCTGGACGGTTTTTTATCACTAATGGGTGTTGAATTTGTCAAAAGCTTTCTCTGCATCTTTTGAGATGATCATATGTTTTTTCTCCTTCAATTTGTTAATATGGTGTATCACATTGATTGATTTGTGTAAATGAAGAATCCTTGCATTCCTGGGATAAACCCCACTTGATCATGGTGTATGATCCTTTTAATGTGCTGTTGGAGTCTGTTTGCTAGTATTTTGTTGAGTATTTTTGCATCTATGTTCATCAGTGATATTGGCCTGTAGTTTTCTTTCTTTGTGACATCTTTGTCTGGTTTTGGTATCAGGGTGATGGTGGCCTCATAGAATGAGTTTGGGAGTGTTCCTCCCTCTGCTATATTTTGGAAGAGTTTGAGAAGGCTAGGTGTTAGCTCTTCTCTAAATATTTGATAGAATTTGCCTGTGAAGCCATCTGGTCTTGGGCTTTTGTTTGTTGGAAGATTTTTAATCACAGTTTCAATTTCAGTGCTTGTGATTGGTCTGTTCATATTTTCTATTTCTTCCTGGTTCAGTCTCGGAAGGTTGTGCATTTCTAATAATTTGTCCATTTCTTCCAGGGTATCCATTTTATTGGCATAGACTTGCTTGTAGTAATCTCTCCTGATCCTTTGTATTTCTGCAGTGTCAGTTGTTACTTCTCCTTTTTCATTTCTAATTCTATTGATTTGAGTCTTGTCCCATTTTTTCTTGATGAGTTTGGCTAATGGTTTATCAATTTATTTTATCTTCTCAAAGAATCTCTCTTATCTTTTTTGTTCAGTTCTTAAGTCTGATGCACATGATTTCCCACTCCTACATGCCCCCCATACACACAGAAGAAAATTATAGTGATTTTTTTATTCTGCCTTATACTGTATTTTCTTATTTGTATCCCTATCCCAGGTTTTAACACCATTCCAGGACTCCCATGCTGGTCTGTCTTGGCCATGAATGTAGAATCTGTTCAGAAACAAATTTGTGGTGTATGTTTGACATGATTCAACTCTTGTTATATGATTGTATCATAAACTTACATTTCTGGCCTAGGTCTCAAAACCCAATTGATAACAATAACCAGAATCCAATACATACTTATTAAGTGCCTACTACTTGCTGGAACGTGGGGCTCTGTATTGGAGGGGCAGTGTTAATAAGATAGTCAGGTTCCATGACCTCATGGAGCTTATAATCTAGCAGGAAACACACATAAGGAAACAAGCAGTCACACCAACTGAGGGGGTAACATGTACAGTAGGAGAATTCACACTACAGTGTCCTAACGTATTGTATGTTTGTGGAGACATCATGAGGAGGATATCCACAGAAAGTAGGTGTTAGGCAAAGAAACCAAGAGAAAGCATTCCAGGGAGAGGGCTCAGCATGTGAGAAAGCAGGGAGGTGCAGTAAGGAATGACACATTGAAGGAGGTGGATGAATTTGCTTTGGGAAAGAGATTGAGGAGGCAGGGATGGCTGAAAGATGCAGCTGAGTGATACATAGAAGTCTACCTTCAGATGATGTGTTTGCAGCCATTTTATAGCATTTGGACTTTGCCCTAAAAGCAGTGGTTAGGCATTGATAGTTTGTGTTCTATTTTTAGAAAAATCACTTTGGCTGCCACATGGTGAAGAGCCTGAAGCGGAACAAGGAATAGCAGGGGAGTACGTGTGATCTTGGACAGCATCCATATCCTCTCTGTGTCTCAGTTTCTTCACTTGTGAAATGTGCAAAATAATAGTCTCTACCTCATTGAGCTGTGATGAGGGTTAAGTGAGTTAATATATGTAAAATGTCCTAGGCATTACCTGGCCTCTTATTAAACATTAGCTATAATTATTAAAGCATTTATTCATGCACCGTCAGAAAAGAACAGGTATATATACATATGAGTGTGCATAATATTTTAGGTTGGGTAGTTCAGCTTTTCTTTTATTTGTATTGTTAAAGACTTAGTCATTACCCTTTTGCTACAAACCAAGATGATTTTAGGATATGAATCATGTGTTTTAATTCTGCAAGCATACTTTCAACAATATTTTCAAATATTCCACATAGTTTCAACTTCCATGAAAAGTAGAAATGAGGTCAGTGTGAGGGACAATCATTTCAGACTGACAGACTCTTAGTTTCTGTGATGTGTCTGGACTGTGCTCAGCACTGTGGGTATAGCGAGGTGGTAGGGTCTCTCCCTTCCTTTGAACATCACAAATTTATAGCCTATCAGACCAAGAGATTGATCCACTTGTCTTGAACTGGTTGGGCAGCACAAAAAGTCAGATAAACTCCCAGAGCTTCAAGGCCACAGAGGCAAATCAGCAGTACCAAAGTGGGTGCTGAGTAGGGCTCAACAAAGGATACTCATCCCTAGCTAACAATATGGCAACTAGAACCAAGATTCAACATTTTCCTTCTCAAATTGGAGAAACAACCTCGAGAGTTTGTTTTGTCTTCACAACTCTCTATATCCAATCCTCTGAAGTCTTGTTCATTTATCATTTAGTTGCAAATATCAAAGACTAAGTTGGGATTCTTTATTCTAACTTTGTCAGTAGTTTTCATAGTGCACTAAACTGGAAGAAAGCCTCTGCTTAGCATGAATGGTTTCCGACTTATCCTATCCACTAACTCCAACATTATCTTCGCCCAAACACTTCATAAGAAAGGCAGACCTAGGTCTGAAAAAATATATTTGGTTTCTATAAAATAAGTATTTTCACATGGAACATATCCCTGAACAGTTCACCATTTTGTTTTGTCTACAACAGTGGTTGAATGATTTTTTAAAAAACTTTTTATTGTAAAATAAAACATAGATACAAAAAATCTCACCACACAATGGAGCTGTGCCCTTGTAATCATCACCCAGATCAAGAAAGAAAACTTTGTCAACCATCCTAGAAGCTTCTCAATTCCCTGCCCCAATCCCAATCCCTCCTTCCCCCGAAAATAACCACTATCCTGACTTGCTTTTCTTTATTGTCTTGTCACCCACGGGTGCATATTTCTATGTACTTTAGTTTATTCTTGCCCATTAAAAAACTGAAGTCACTTAATTGACAGTTTCCTTCTCCATCTTCTTCATATTATTTAACTGTTGAGGAACTGGGAGAATTTGATCTGTAAAATTTCCCAGTTTGGATTTTTTTGATTGTATGTATAATTGTAGTGCATTTAAGCATATTCCTCTGACCTCAGTATTCCCTGAAAATTGGCAGCTGGTTCCAGAAGCTTGACCAGAATCATGTTCAATCTCTTTGGCAAAACTGTATATATATATAGGTGGTATTCTGTTCTTTCATTGGTAGGGTTACATAATATCTGATGGTCTCTATTTTTATATTATCAACTGTCAATGTTCGTATGCCTGGATTTACCAATTCACTGGGAAGCTGTAAAATGGTGATTTTCTAATTCTATTTTTATTAATTAAAATACTTTTATAAAGAGATGTTACCTCTCATTTATAATTGTTACTCAGTGAGAGGGTTCATGTAGGAAAAGCAGGATAAGTGTTTGGTTGTTTTCCCTTTATTATCCCCCAGCGATGACCAATGTGTTTTCTTAAATATTAAGAACTCATGGATTTAAACATGTTTGATGGATTTCAATTGCAATTATTATCCTTTGGAAGCTCAAATTGTCTGGTCTTTCGCCAGTATGAGCATCTTCCAAGTTGGCTCCCGAGGCTTTTTTTAATATCTCTGATTTGTTCAACCTGGATTCTCTTTTTCTCTCATGATCCTGGTTTGGGGTTATCTACCAAACTCTTTTATATCTCACATTGGTTTGTGTGAAGGTCTTTATTGGTAATTTAAGCACCTTTCTTCTTTTGCTTAAAGCAATGGTTCTCAAAGTATGATGTCCCGACCAGTATCATCAGCATCACCTGGGAACTTGTTACAAATGCAGATTTTCAGATCCCACCCCCAGCTACTGAATCAGATAGATACTCTGTGGGAGAGGCTCAGGAGTATATGTTTTTAAAAGTCCCTCCTGGTTATTCTGCTGAACCCTAAAATTTGAGAACCATGGCTTAATGAACAAACATTTTAGAGTCCTTGAGTGTATTACTACAGCTCTAGCCATTGCAAAGATCTGTTAATGCTGGAATAAAGATTGGTTTTCCTTCCATATATTTTGTCCAGTGCCTGTTGCAGCTGACAATTGCTTTAGGAATGGCATCTCTGGTTCTTTTAATGAGGCCACGGCTTTTGTTTTATTTGACCTGAGGACTGGGAGACCTGCTTTTTTCTGCTAGGGTGAATATGATAATATCTTACTTTATAGTTTCTAGGAAGAGTCAGTAAGGTTCAATGAGCATTTATTGTGTATCTGCTGAGAGCCAGGCTTGATGCTAAAAGAAAGGGATTCAACATAGAGTAAGACACAGACCCTTCCCTTGATGAATCAGAGGAAATGTGTTTGGGAGCCTAGTATAAGGATGCTCAAGAAAGCAATGTCACTGTAGCTCAAGATTGCCCTTGCCCTTCCTGGAGTCTCTTGATAGTTCCATATATATCTCAGCCAAGAGCTCATGCACCCCTGATGCTGTCCTAGCTCAGCCATGAACAGTGAACAACTTTATGACCCAACCTGTAACTTATGATCAGAGAGAAGCAAGACAAAAGGTTTAGATCAGATTCTAATGAATGGACCTAAATTCCAGTGAATCCACCTTTCAGCCTGGGGTGGAGGAAAGTGGATCCATCCTTAACATTGGTAGAATTTTGGACAAAAATATCAATGAGTCCCTAAGACTGTGGCCAGTTTCTCTCTGCTCATATCCAACGCAGTTATGCACTGTGAGGGACCATGCACACAGCTATGTGAACATAAGACATTCCAGATTTCATATCCTACCTCCACCCATAGAACTATTCTCAGGTAGAAGCACCCCATGGTATATCCACCCTCAGGAAGACAGGCCCAGGGAAGAGGACTACACAGGTTCTGGAAACCAGTTTGGAGTCATCTGGGAAGGGAATCTCAGGGTCCCAGCTACCCAAAGCATGGTCCAGAAGAAGGACCACAGCCTCTGTATGGGCACATCTCCTTGGATTCATGGAATCCTCATCACACAGGGTGAAGCCATCCTAGAGAAAGGCCAAAGCAGGTCCTTCTAAGGAGCAGTGTACAGATTATCTATGTCCAAGGGTGGTGCTGGAGGAAGGTGGTGTAGGTGAAGTGTGCCCCTAAGTCCTTGGTTCAATGAGAGAGCTTGCACTCTCAGAGCCTTTTGGGTCAGTTTCTGGTTCTGATCCTGGCCATTTTGCCCAGTAAAGACTATCACTGAAGATATCAGCAAAGACACTAGCTCTGGTTCACAGTTGGATTTCAGAAAAAAAAGAGAGAAGACTCAAATATAAAATAAGAAATGAAAGAGGCAACATTACAACTGATACAGAAATACAAAGAATCATAAAAGACTACTATGAACAATTATATGTCAACTAATTGGATAACCTAGAAGAAATAGATAAATTCCTGGGAACATACAACTTACCAAGACTGAATCATGAAGAAATAAACCAATAACAAATAAGGAGATTGAATCAGTGATCAAAATCCTCCCAACAAAGTAAAGCCCACACGAGATGGCTTTATTCATGAATTCTACCAAACATTTAAAGAAGAATTAATATGAGTCCTTCTCAAACTCTTCCAAAAAATTGAAGAGGAAGGAACACTCCCAAACTCATTTTACTAGGCCAGCATTACCCTGATATCAAAGCCAGACAAGGACACTACAAGAAAACAACAACAACAACAACAACTATAGGCCAGTATCCTTGATGAGTATAGACACAAAAGTACTGAACAAAAATATTGAACTGAACACAATAGGGAGCTCAGAAATAAGTCTGTACATATGCAGTCAACTAATTTTTGATAAGGGCACCAAGAACACACAATGGGGAAAGGGTAGTCTCTTCAGTAAACGGTGCTGGGAAAACTGAATAGCCACATGCAAAAGAATAACTCTGGACTTCTATTTTACAGCCCTCGTAAAAATAATTCAAGTGGATTAAATACTTAAATGTAATGTCTGAAACCATAAAATTCCTAGAGAAAACACATTCTGTGTTTTTCCTGCACAGAAAAACAATTAATAGAGTGAAAAGGTAACCTACGTAATGGTAGAAAATATTTGCAAACCATATACCTGATAAGGGGTTGATATCCAAAGTACATAAGGAACTCATACACCTCAATAGAAAATTAAAAAAACCTAAATAATGCCATTTTTAAATGAGTAAAGGACCTGAATAGACAGTTTTCCAAAGAAGACTTAACAGTCAACAGGTACATGAACAGGTGCTCAACATCACTAATCACCAGGGAAATGCAAATCAAAACCAAAGTGAAACATCACCTCACACCTGTTAGGATGGCTTTTATCAAAAGGACAAGAGATAAGTGATAGCAAAGACGTGGAGAAAAGGCCTAGTGTACTGTTGGTAGACACATAAATTGGCACAGCCATTATAAAAAACAATATGGAGGTTCCTCAAAATATTAAAAATAGAACTACTATATGATCCATAATCCCACTTCTGGCATATATCTGAAGGAAACAAAATCAGTATCTCAAAGCAATATCTGCACTCCCACATTCATTGTAGCTTTATTCACAATAGCCAAGATATGGAAACATCCTAAGTGTTCATTTATGAATGAATGAATAAAGAAGATTTTACACACACACACACACACACACACACACACAGACACACAATATTATTCAGCCATGAGAAAGAAGGAAATTCTGCCACATTTGCAACAGCACTGATGAACCGAGAGGACATTATGCTAAGTAATTTATATTCCACATTTATATGTGGAATCTAAAAAAAAAGTCAAATTTATAGAAGCATAGAGTAGAATTGTGGTTACCAGGGGCTGGGATGTGGAGGAAACCAGGAGATGCTAGTCAAAGAGTACAAGTTTTCAATTATAAGATGAATAAGTTCAGGGGCCTAATGTATAGCATGATAACTATAGTTAACAATACTGTATTGAATACTTGAAATTTGATAAGAGACTAGATCTTAAGCATTCTCAAACACACAAAAAATGGTAACTATTAGAGGTGATGTGTATGTAAATTACCTTGATTGTGGTAATCATTTCACAATGTATACATATACCAAATTATCACATTGTATTCTTTAAATATGCACAATTTTTTTTGAATTTTGTTTTATGTTATTTTTTTATACAGCAGGTTCTTATTAGTTATTTTATACATATTAGTGTAAATATACACAATTTTATTTCTTAATTATACCTCAATAAAGCTAGGGGAAAAAGAATCATTGTAGTATATGGTAGAAAATACTATAGTAGAGTTATGCATATGCTTACTTACAGGGGTGGAGCGTGTAACCCATCCTGGGGGAGAGAAGTTGGCTAGGGCCTATATGCACAAATGTCTCTCTATACCATGATGAATTTCCAGGCCAGGAACTGATATGTTTCTATGTGAAGTTTTAGAAGTTTTACTATGGAGGACAGGAGAGTTGGATTGCAAAAGGCAAGAGTAGATGATTTCTTGCCTTCCAAAAACATATTTATTGAGCACTTACTACACACCAGACACTTTTTTAGGGACTGAGAATACAACATCAAACCAAACAGACAAAATCCCTGTCATTATGAAGCTTATATTCTACTGGAGGGAAAACAGGTAATAGCATGGAACTAGGGGAAGCACAAGGGATTTTTAGGCTGTGGAATTAATCTGTATTGTAGTGGTAGATGTATGATGCTGTGCAATTGTCAAAAGTTACAGAAATTTAAAGCACAAAGAGTGAAACTTAATATACACAAAAATTTTTTAAAAATCAACCAGGAGGTTGGGGGATTCCAAGATAGAATGCACACTATGACAAAAAAAAGTCTAACTGTATTATGTAAGACATAACCTCACTGAGGAGACTGAGCAAAAGGTGCTGACCTAAGTAACTTTGACAAATGGTGTTTTCACTATACACACTAAGACTAAAGACAAAAGGGACTGTATAGGAACACTGAACGCTAGTTGTTAAAGTTGTTTCTCATGGGGATATGGCCTAACAATTCCAACATTGCTGTACATGTATACTGGGATGAACAAATAAATAAATGGATGGTGGGAGCCAGGCTGCTCACCACTGGTGAGGGAACTTACAGATAAGCAAGGAGAGAAGGCTAGAATGATCCATGTGATACTGGATTAGAGTCAAAGATATCAGTATAAATTTACATTTAGCTTAACACAGATACAGATGAATTCATACAGAAATAATTATAGATGTGAGTGCATACGTGAGTTTCTTAGGTTTGTCCTCTGAGAAGGCCTAGAAGCAAAGACACCCAGCAACAAGCACACCCAAAACCCAGATCTTGTTTTCTAATAACATTCTCTAAGAAAAGGAACTAGGACTTCTTGGAGAAATGCTGATACTAGGGTTGGGGCAGGAAATATACAATATGAGCCTGGAGCATCTTGTAGCACCAAAAAGTAAGGAAGGGTTCAAATAACAAAATAATGTCAAAGTGACACAGGAGCCACCTGAAATAGTTCGCAATGGCCAAGGCTGGAACAATTTGAGCAAAAAATACATAATACAGTATTGGATTATAACACAGAGTATAAAACAAATATCTATGAGTCCATACTGATATAAGTAAATGGTTGAATAATAAATGGAGAAGACGCAAACCTCCAGCACACAAGAACTTCCCAGTAATTTAAGTAGATACTTCCTCATTAAGTAGGTAGAATTTAAGTCCCCACCTTTTGAGTGTAGGCTGTGCCTAGTGACTTATTTCCAAAGAGTAGAGTATGTAAAGGGGGGTAAAATTAACTTTACAGTGGAGAAATCTGATAGACACTGTCTCAGATGATTAAAGTCAACATCAACAGTGATAAATCTTGTTGATAGTATGAACTTTGATATAATGTGATGAGAAGGGCACTTCACCCTATGTCCTTTCTCCCAAAACCCTATAACACCCAAACTAACCATGAGAAAAACACTAGGCAAACCCAAATTGAGGGACATCCTACAAAACATCTGATGGTACTCCTCAAAACCGTCAAGGTCATCAAAAACAAAGAAAGTCTGAGAAACTCTCACAGAGAGTAGAGGAAGCTAAGGATGAATGTCGTATGGTATCCTGGATGAGATCCTTGAACAGAAAAGGGACATTAGGGAAAAACTAAGGAAATCTGGATAAAGTATGGCATTTAGCTAATAATAGTGTATCAGGGTGGTCCCTTCGTTTTAACAAATGTACCCTAGCAATGTAAGAAGCTAACAACAGGGGAAATTGGGAAAGAGGCATATAGAAATTCTCTGTATTATTTTTGCAAATTTTCTGTAAATCTAAAAGTATTCAAAAATAAAGTATTTATTTACATAAAAATAACCAAATGATTATAGAGGTTTATTATAAGTGCTATGGAAAAAACAAAACAAGGTAAGGGAGATTGGGTGTGGGGGATCTGGGGGCTATTTTACACAGGGTGCTGAGGAAGGCCTTTCTGAGGAGCTGACATTTGAGCAGTAAGCCATGTGGGCATCTGGGGGAAGAGTGTGCCAGGAAGTGGAAACAGTGAGAGCAAAGGATCAAGGTGGAAGCTCTCAGGAAGGAGCCTCCTGAAAATGGTTCAGATGCAACAGAAAAAAGGTCTGAACCATGGCAGTGGTGGGAGGGAAGGAGGGAACACACCTGAGGAATCTTATTTTATGAACCAGGAAGAAGAAAAGAAGAATGGTCTAGAAGGAGAAAGGCCCTCTCACTGTGCACAGTTACCACACTATCATGTGGCAATGCTCAGGGTGCTATGGCTTTACCACTGCTCAGTACTTACTTCATCTGGTCCTCGCTGCAACCCTGGTGTCCTCATTCTCACTTCTAGGAATCAAGACCCTGAAGCCCAGACTGAGAGTTTCCCAGCTCATAGCTTGCAAGGACAAACTGAAAAGTTGAAACTAGGCCTTCTGACCATATATCCCATGATTTTCCATTTTGCTTCTGTCCCAAAGTACTTTCTGTGACAGTACCAAGGCATCTTGAAGGAGGCAAATGTTGTGTGGTCCACTGAATCCTAGGAAGTTTGATGGGGCAAACAGTCACCCCCCCCAAACCCCAGGGACAGGTCCTAGACAGTTTATACCTGACTCAGAGAAAATCTTTTACAAAGGTCTTATAAGTCCTGGTATCAATAATGTCTCTTTACAACCTACATATAGAAGGTCAGGAGGACAGGTTTTCTGCTACTATCTTTTTTATTTTTATTTATTTTATTTTATTATTATTATTATTTTGAGGGGGCCATGCCGTGGGGCATGTGGGATCTTAGTTCCCCAAACAGGGATTGAGCCCGTGCCCCCTGCAGTGGAAGTGCGGAGTCCTAAGCACTGGACCAATGGGAAAGTCCCTTTTCTGCTAGTATCTTGCCAACCTTTGATATCCCAAATGGATCTTGCGGCCTCATGCCTCATATTGCATGTGTGTGTATCTCTTAAATTTCTAGATTGCAGAACATATGTTCCTCTTTCTTCTTTTCTCATTTACACACATGTTCTTAGGGTTTCCAAGGGCTGTAACTGTCCCAAGCAAATTTTCCCAGGCCTAACAGCAACTGGCTCCCCCAAATGCTTAGCTGAAAGTAAAACCAACCACAGGAAACGATCATCCTAAAGTAACACCCTTCTCGGTTCTCAGGCCTCCAGGAGATAATGGTGGAGTTTGGGAACAGGGCAGAACCCAAAGTTATCTACCTGAATTCACTCCAAATCTATTTGATTATCAGACCATGTTATAATGAATATTATTAAGCTTCTGAATCATCAGGCTCCTGGAACCATAATGTATCAAGATTTTTCTATGCTCTCTGCCTCTAATTTCAAAACATTTCTAACTTATTTTACCCCAAACCTCTTAGTAGTGGCTCCAAACCCATCTAGGAAAGGCATTGCATCCTGCTATCTCTGCACTTCTTCCCCTGCTTGGTTCCACCCCAACTCAGTGCCACCCCTCTCCCGGCCCCAAAGAGCAGAATTTCTTCTCATCCCTGAAGCTCACCCATGACCATCTTCTTCTGAATGGTTATATGGAGTGTTCCTTAGCATTCTGGAACCTTTCTGGGTATTGAGCCTTTGCAAAAGAGGACAGAATCTTATAGCATCTAGAAATTTGAGTGTGTGGAAAGATTTTTTTCCCAAGTCCATTTTGGTCTCAAAGAGGAAAAGGGTGTTTGTTAAAATGCTTATCTGTCCATAAGGATTTAATATTTCTAACAATCTAATTTAACTTGACCCTTCTTCATTTACTAATAGATTTTAGAGCAGCATCCTCCCTCCCTCTTTTACCCACTCTCCTTTATCCCTTCTAAAAGATATATGTTAATTATAATCTTCAGGCTTAGTTGCTCAGAAATGGATTAGGGGACTTCTTCAACTGTTAAATTATTCTCCGTTCCTGAAGGGAAATAATTGGAACATCTATGTCTGCAGCCATCTTGGAGAAAGACACGATATTGAAGGTGTTAAATTAAATTACATTGTGGTTCTAAGTTAAACTGTCTGAGAACTGACTTCCTTGACAGCTCTGATTCAGGCCTCCTAAAATGTCGCACACTATGACTCATACTTCCTTCTGGAAATGACAAAACTTCCTCACCACCCTGATCTAAGCTGCCTGCTTTTGGTCCTCCGTGCTCTCAGGAAGGGATTGAGTTGTATGTTACATTTTTTCCATGGTGGGCAAGGAAACCCATCTTTTGTTTTTCCAAAGGGAGAAACACACACACACACACACACACACACACACACAAAGAATGACACACCGAAAATTCTTAAAATTAATACCAGGCAGAGAATCAATACCATCACCCCCACCCTCCGCACCCCTGGAAAATAAATAAATGGTTTAAGAATTGTAAAAACAAGAGGGAGCTGACATTTTAACCATTTATGTCCCAAAGCTTTTTAAAAATTGTTCCATTTTCTAAGGGAAGAAAGGTATAGTAACTTTGCAAAGCTAATGTTTTTATTATTCAAGGTAGTCTTAAAGAGCTTAGATGTTGGAGGTAGCTAAAATTCAATGCTGAGCAGTGCTCATATATTTCCCAGGGAGACTGCATTCTGGGGCACAGAAGAGAGGAGAGGAGAGGGAGGATGAGGAGAGGAAGGGGTACAATTGCCAACAATATTTTGTTCTTCTGAAATCTTCTGAAGTATAAATGTGTGCCCATCTGTGTATTACAATGTATAACCCAGCACTCATTAAAAAAATACTGTTTACTAGAGTGAAGAAGCACCTAGAATATTAACTCAGTATAAACATTTGCCATATTGTGAATAAGGATTTATTTTGAGGGTAAGGAATTTGAGATCAGAAGCTTAAACATATTTTTCTATTTTCCAGCTAAATTAAGTTGAAATTTTGATGAATATATATATATATATAATGTGTATGAAATAAAGAAGGGTATGCATATCTATTTATACAGCCTTACATTTGTTCTTCGAGTTTTAGTACATGATGATTGAGAAGGAGAAAATTGCCTTACATACTTCATCTCTTTCTATCCTTACAACAAGGCAACGGGTATCAGTCCTGAGTTCTATTCCCAGCTCCACTACTGGGTTATTGTGGGCTAGTAATTTAATTGAAAATAGGTCAGATGACTCCCAGAGACCCTTCCAATTTCGAAATTCTATGGTCCCAAGATTTTAGCCATGGGATTTCTCTTCCTCTTTTCAAAGGAAACACCAAGAGGTATTGCTTCTTCTTGTTGACAGCTCTTGACCGTCACTTGGGGACCTCAATGGTTCTGCCAAACTCCATCTCCTAGGAGATAGGGCTTAGGAACAGGGCACTCACCCACCCCACTCTTTCTTGACCCCCTCTCCACTGGCAGATCAGCTGGCCTTTGGCCTGATTCTGAGAGGGGTAAGGAGGTCTGCCAGGACATAAGGCAGGATTCTTATATACTTCCTTGATCACTATTGATTTGCATTTCTTTCAAACAATTTTATGAGTAGGTAGAAGCCCCCATTCATGTCACACACATTTCGGAGTGCTTGTTATATGCTTAAATCACTGTGCCACACCCTGGATATAAGACATAGTTGGGCAAGCCCTTAACTCTCATGAGCCTGCAAGCAATTATGCAATTGTGCTTTAGATCAGGGAGGCAAAGGGACCAGAAATAGTGCCCAATCAACCAACAATGGCCTCTGAAGTTTCACCAGTAATGATTCATTCTTTGAGTCTTTTAAGTTCCTTGAACTTTGAGAGTACTTTACTATAATTTTTTTAAATGTACTTGGAATGAGGGAGGAGCCCACTTTATGGCCCTAAAGGAATGAGGTGAAGAGGAGGAAGAGCTGGGGAGGGGTGAAGAGACATCAAAGAGAAACCAGGGTAATTAACAAGGGTGGGGAGAATGGGTCCCAAAAGGTCAATGCTCATAAAGAACAAAAAATTTTAATTAATACATTAAACTAAGATCTGTTCTGATGGTAGTCTATTATCAGTTGGTCAGCCTGTTGGCAAACATTGAACTCCTGTGGTGTTCCAGGCGCTATTCTAGGTGTTGGAGATATATCAATGAACATGATAAAACTGCTGAATGAAAGGAGCTTAAAGTCTATAGATAAGGAGAGAGGCAGGAGGGGAAAGAGGGAGGAAGTTAATTTCAAAGCTTAATAATGTCCAACCACTAAAGGGATAAAAGAAAAAGATAGTACAGGGTGTGACTGGGGATGATGGGAATGGCTACTGTAGTTGGGGTGGTCAGAGGAGAATTTTCTAGGAGGTAATATTTGAGCTAAGGCCTGAATAATGAGATACAGGTAGACATGTAAATATTTGGGGGAAGAATTCCAAGTTAAAAGAACAGCAAATACAAAGACTCTCCACAGCCTGCTTGAGGGTCAGAAAGAAGGCTGGGCTGGTGTGACTGGAGTGCAATGGAGAAGGGGAGAGAATTGTAGGAGATGATGCTGGGAGTTGGGCAGGGGCCAGCTTGTGAAGGGCAAGCTGATGTCCTAATAACAATAACAATAATAATAGCAGCAGCTGGCATTTATTGCATCCTTGCACCCCGCCAAACACTTTCTGTGGATTAGCTTCTTTATTTGTCACATCTAGTCCACAAGGTGGGTGCTATTTCCACTGTTCACATGGCCAATGGTACATGCTAGAGCTGGGGTGTGGAGCCCCCCAGGGTCTGACCCCAAGACTGGTTCTTTTTTTTAAAATTTTTTATTGGAGTATAGTTGTTTTACAGTGTTGTGTTAGTTTCAGGTGTACAGCAAAGTGAATCAGTTATACATATACATCTATCCACTCTTTTTTAGTTTCTTTTCCCATATAGGCCATTACAGAGTATTGGGTAGAGTTCCCTGTGCTATACAGTAGTTCCTTATTAGTTATCTGTTTTATATATAGTAGTGTGTATATGTCAATCCCAGTCTCCCAATTGATCACCAAAACTGGTTCTAGTTATTAAATATTTTACTCTACTGATATACCAAAGAAATCAGTGGACTCAAATACCTCATTGTGTACATATAAGATGAAGCATGCCCACTATCATCATCCAACTTAAAGTCTAGAAGATACTACGGAAGGGACCCTCTTTAAAAGTCTGTGTAAGAGTGGAGAGCAGTGCCTGAGAGTACAACCTGTGTGTGGTTGCTTTGTCTACTTCTTAGACAAATGTTGTAGAATGTTGGGTAGAATGTTGTTTCCCTTCCTTTATCTACCCTCAACACCCACCCTGCCCAATGCTACTCAATATGGTGCCAAATTCACTCCGACATCTCTTTAGGACACACTTCCCAGAGAAGAGGCACTGGAGAAAGGTGAGGAACATGCTGACAGAGCATCGAGAGCTCCCTGTTCCAGACTTACTCCTGCCTTGATTACACTGGAGGGTTGTTAGAGATAACAATTTTGCCCTTTGGGCTTCTGTTTTCTCATCTGTAAAATGAGATTGGCCCTAGCTGGGAAACATAATAGGCAAAGGTAAATAGAAGCCCCCAGGGGAGTGCCCTAAACTTGATACTTTAAAAGAAATCATAATGTTTACTTGCTGAACTTCCACCCCTAGAGCCCATTGACATTTGCAGTATGGCTAGTGTAATAGGCAGAATAATGACCCCCAAAGATGTTCATATCCCAGTCCCAGGAACAAATGAATATGTTACCTTACATGGCAAAAGGGGCTTTAAAGGTAGATGTAATTAAATTAAAGATTTTGAGACAGGGAGCTTATCTTGCATTATCCAGGTGGGTCCAATGTAATCACAAGCTTCCTTATAAGAGGGAGGCAGGAGAGTTAGTGTCAGTGATTTGATGCGAGGAGGACTCAACCCACCATTTCTGGCTTTGAAGATGGAGGAAGGGGCCATGAGCCGAGGAATGCAGGCTGCCTCTAGAATCACTGGAAAAAGCAAGAGAATGGATTCTGCCCTCAGAGACTCCAAAAGGAGTCACCCTGCTGATACCTTGACTTTAGTCTAGTTAGACAGATTCTGGACATCTGACCTCCAGAACCATAAGATAATAAATTAGTATTGTTTTGAGCCACTAAATTTGTGGTAATTTCTCTCTTTTTGACAACTGTGTAGCTTTATTCATTAGGATCTTAGTATAAAATTACAAAAGTATAGAATTAACCTCTCAAGATCAAAGTAGTTAGGCATTTTAGCAGGGAGCATTGCAGATGGAGATTCTGTCAATAGGAACCCCATAGGAAACAAATCCAGGCCGAACAAATCATGACCTGATACTGTTTCTCAGAGATTCTTCCTGATTCTGTCCAAAGACTTTTCCTAAGGTTTCTCTAGGCCAGACTGGACATGGTACCTTTATCCAGGTCTGTTACACAGAAGTGCTAAAAGTCATGTGATCTGCCATATCTTAATTGGTAATTTCTTATGGCAGCAATAGGAAACTAATACAGTTGGCCTAACCTTTGGCAATGCATGCTAGTGTTAATTCTCCATCATAAAGTCTCATAATAAAACTCAAAAGAGAATCTCCGCTTTGTGCCTCATGACCTGGTTTCTTAAATTTGTGAGCAGTGTTCTGCATTGATTCATTCAGACATTGGAGACAATCTTTCACACCCCTCTTATCTTGATTTCTTCTGCAACATCAGGTTGGTATTTGTCACCTCTTATCTCATAGGACACTCTTCTACAATGGAAAAAATAACAAAATAAAAAATCAAATCCACCTATATGCAAAAGTATTTGAGTTCTGTTTTAGAGAAATGTGCTGTATACAAGCCCCATATTTGCTCTGTGAGGGGCGTGGCACAAAATGACCACTTTTTCTTTACTCCATGAACAGCATTCTCTGAAAGTACAAAATATTCTTTGGATTCAGAGCCATGTGCCATATACACTGACAGATCTCACGACCCTCCTTCATTGACTAAACATAATAAATACAATGGGAGCTGTAAGAACTTTAAAGGTGGAGTCGTAGGCTTCTAGGTATGGTAGGGATCTTAAAGATCACTTAACTCCCCCTGTGAAAGCAAATGTCTCAGAAATGGGATATGGTGGGGATCAGTCCTTTGTTAAATTAAATTAGATCCTCGCTGGATCCTTGTAAGTTCTCACATGTCCCTAAAATTAACATAGAAATTGTGTCCTTCCCTGGTGTTACTCTGGAGCAGTGAGAAATAGCCCTCTTGGTCTATCCATGTAAAAGGAGCTGGGATGCCCAACTTCTGAGGCTGGGAATGTGTTCCATTTCCCATTAGCTTGAGCTAAGCCAAAATATTTTGAAGCTCTGAAGCTATTGCTACTACAGAAGCCAACCAATCAGATGAGATATTGATATTCTTAGAAGAGATGATTAAATAATTTGAGAGTAATTATCTACATCGAATGAAGAGTCTTAGGAGAATTACACACTGCAGATTTCTTTCTAACCTAACACTGAGTAACAGACATTGTGGTTTAAGGTACCATAAAAAAGTTCTTCTTCAGCGTTTTTTGAGTTTAGAAGGGTAACAATCATGGGGATATTTTTTAAAGATATGAAATTTTTTGTTCTCAAGTTAAATAATTGACTAAATTGCCTTCAGAAGTAAAAAAATCTTTAAAAAGCTTGGCCCTGAAAGACTGATATAATTTCCCTTCTCTCATAATATAGCCTCAGATTACAAAATCCCATTTAAACTTCTCCTTTCTTTGAAACAAATAAGAAGCAGGAAAGTGAAAGTAAAACACCAGTATAAATATGGAGCTTTTCTGGGAGTGAAAAAAAAATATGCATGTATACAATTTCTCAGTAGTACAAATATTTCAATAGATCTTTTTGGAAAGTTCAACACAAAGAAAATCCACTTAACCCTTAATCAAAATGCTCTCTGTATTTGCTTTGCTCTTCTTGGCTCTCTACAATTAGAGTGTAGCAAGCATAAGTTTTTCTTAGTGAATTCCTGCCTTGTAAATCAATGACATTGGTGATGTTTCTTACTTTTTGTATCAAGTTGCTTAATTAAGATACCATACCTTTTAAGGGTTTGTAGTGTTTTAAGAAAACAATGGATACCTAGATGCTAAATAATAATGTCTGCCCAATTCAGAGCTTTTTGCCAAATCCAGGATCCTTTTATAAAAGGCCTTTTCAGTGGTCAAGGCACATTAAACTTGGAATTGAAAGGTCACTAAAAGACACTGAGATTTTCAATTAAGTGTAATTCCCTTCTCAAGAAAGGTAAGACTTCTGATTTCTGCATGAATATTCTTAGGGAATGATGGAGAGGTGTATGAGGGGTAAGGTCCTTTAAGATCAGAAATAAGAACACCAGGGTCATAGGTGCATTTATATACAGCCTGCATGATGTGTTAAATGTTTTAAATTACTTGCCACTACTCAAAACCCAGGATTTTAATCTGTATTTCCTGCTTCTCTTGAAGATTTGGTCCCCCGGGGCCATATTTCCTCATGATGGGAGCTAGTAGGAGCTGCCAATGGCTACCCTTTAGGCAAGGCACAAGCTTGCCATCTCACCAGCCTCCCTGGGCCAGCTTTACCAATTTGTACTCCCTGCCTGACTGATGGGCTTGTGGGTTTGTGAACCTGGCTTGGTGTGTAAAGAAATCTGGCTGCTGCTTCTCTGGAAATTCGGGAGCACTCATGTCCTCTGATAGCTCTGTTGACGAGGAACCCTCCGTCTTCCATGTCCTGGGTGAGAAGTGTCTTGTCCTGAAAGCCTCCTGGGAAAATTCCAGGAGGCTCTTAGTGAGACTGAAGGAGTTGAGAAGCCTCCTTGGTACATACGGGATGCTTAATAAAACTATGAGTAGGTCTTAGTCTCCTCTTAGTCTTTTATCGTCTCTTCATTTTCAAGCCAAAATTGGCCATTAGGCAAATTATGAAGTAGGTGAAGTTAACTTTTGTAACCTCATTCTCTCCTTTTCTCTTCTGAGAGGAACTCAGCCCTAGTCAATCAGATGGTCTATGGACTAACATAACATCACTCTCAGACCTCCAATGGCTTCCCATCACTTTAGAATAAAACCCAAAGTACATACCATGGCCAACAAGGCCCTACATGATCTGGCCCCTGTCTACCTTTCCATCTTTATCTGCTACCACTCTCCCCCTCCCTCACTGTGCTCTAGCCATAGTGAGGTTTTTACTATTTCACAAAAAGGCCAAGCAGGATCCCATCTAAGGGCCTTTCCACTAGCTATTCCCCAAGCCTGGAAAGTGCTTCCCATAGGCAGGGATATAGCTAGCTTCCTCACTCCGTTTAGGCCTCTACTCAAATTTCACTTTCCCAGAGTTGGCACTGCCTAACAACTGACATATATAGCCCATTCTCTTTTTGTTTTGTTTTCTTTGTTTCGTTTTCTTTGTTTCTTGTTTTGTTTTGATTTTGTTTATTTGTTTGTTTGTTTTTGGTTGCGCAGCTTGCAGGATCCTAGTTCCCTGACCCCGGTGGTCTAGTGGTTAGGACTCTGGGCTTTCACTGCCAAGAACCTGGGTTCAGTCCCTGGTCGGGAAACTAAGATCCCACAAGCTGCATGGCATAGCCAAAATAAAATAAAATAAAGCTAATATTTTTAAAAGTAATAAAATAAAATAAATAGCCTATTCTCCCATCACAGTCCATCATTCCCTATCCCCTCATCCTGCTTTATTTTCATATCCCTGATCACTAATTTAACACTCTAGAGGAAATCCTCACTTTGCATGGTAGTGAGGACCATAAAAATGGTCATACACTTCTGCAAAGCATTCTTAATAATAAATGGCGAAAATTATGATTGCTGCATTAATGACCATTAAAATTTTTGGTCAAAATATTAAAAACACTCCTATCATTGGTTATAAACATATATAAATATGAAAAACTTATAAAATAAAGATTTATTTACTACACTGTAATTTTAAACATTAGGAATATTGAGAATTTAAATGTTTTATTTCTTTATAGAAAACGTATCAATTGGATGGACATTTCTCAAAAGAAGATATACAGAAGGCCAAAAGGTACGTGAAAGATGTTCAATGCCACTAATCATTACCAAAATGCAAATCAAAACACAATGAGATACTGCTGCAAATCCATTAAGATGGCTATTATTTTACAAAAACACGGAAAATAACAAGTGTTGTTGAGGTTGTGGAGAAACTGGAACTCTTGTGGATTGTTGCAGAGATGTAAAATGGTGCAGCCACTATGGGAGATAGTATGACAGTTCCTCAAAAAATTAAACATAGAATTATCCTGTGATTTAACAATTCCAGTTTCACATCTAGATATATACATGAAAGAATTAAAAACCAAGGACTTGAATAAATATTTGCACACCAATATTCATAGCAGCATTATTCATAATAGCCCAAAGGTAGAAAAAAGCTAAATGGGATAAACAAAATGTGGTACATACATACAATGGAATATTTTTCAGCCTTAAAAAGATCTTAAAAAAAAGAAAGTAAATTCTGACACATGCTACAGTATGGATGAACCTTAAAGACATTATGCTAAGTGAAATAGGCCAGTCACAAAAAGACAAATACTGTATGACCCCACTTATACGAGGTATCTAAAGTAGTGAACTTCATTGACACAGAAGGTAGAATAGAGGCTACCAGGGGCTGGGGGAAGAAGGGAATGGGGGGAGACCTTCAAGATGGCAGAGGAGTAAGACATGGAGATCACCATCCTCCCCACAAATACATCAAAAATACATCTACACGTGGAACAGCTCTTACAGAACACCTACTGAACACTGGCAAAAGACCTCAGACTTCCCCAAAGGCAAGAAACTCCCCACGTACCTGACTAGGGCAAAATTAAAAAAAAAAACAAAACAGAGACAAAAGAATAGGGACGGGACCTGCACCAGTGGGAGGGAGCTGTGAAGGAGGAAGGGTTTCCACACTCTAGGAAGCCCCTTCGCGGGTGGAGACTGCGGGTGGCGGAGGGGGAAAGCTTCGGAGCCGCGGAGGAGAGCACAGCAACAGGGGCGCGGAGGGCAAAGCGGAGAGATTCCCACACAGAGGATCAGTGCCGACCAGCACTCACCAGCCTGAGAGGCTTGTCTGCTCACCCGCCGGGATGGGTGGGGGCTGGGAGCTGAGGCTGTGGCTTTGGAGGTCAGATCCCAGGGAGAGGACTGGGGTTGACTGCATGAACACAGCCTGAAGGGGGCTAGTGCACCACAGCTAGCTGGGAGGGAGTCCAGGAAAAAGTCTGGACCTGCTGAAGAGGCAAGAGACCATTGTTTCGGGCTGCGCGAGGAGAGGGGATTCAGAGCACCGCCTAAGCGAGCTCCAGGGATGGGCGTGAGCCACGGCTATCAGCGCGGACCCCAGAGATGGGCATGAAACACTAAGGCTGCTGCTTGCAGCCACCAATAAGCCTGTGTGCAAGCACAGGTCACTATCCCCACCTCCCCTCCCAGCAGCCTGTGCAGCCTGCCACTGCCAGGGTCCCGTGATCCAGGGACAACATCCTCAGGAGAACACACGGCGTGCCTCAAGCTGTTGTAACGTCAAACCAGCCACTGCCACTGCAGGCCCGCCCCACACTCCATACCCCTCTCTCCCCCCGGCCTGAGTGAGCCAGAGCCACCTAATCAGCTGCTCCTTTAACCTGGTCCTGTCTGGATGGGAACAGACGCCCTCAGGCGACCTACATGCAGAGGCGGGGTCAAACCCAAAGCTGAACCCCAGGAGCTCTGCGAAAAAAGAAGAGAAAGGGAAATCTCTCCAGCAGCCTCAGGAGCAGCGGATTAGATCTCCACAACCAACTTGATGTACCCTGCATCTCGGGAATACCTGAATAGACAACGAATCATCCCAAAATTGAGGCAGTGGACTTTGGGAGCAACGGTAGACTTAGGGTTTGCTTTCTGCATATAATTTGTTTAGGTTTCATGTTTATCTTAGTTTAGTATTTGGAGTTTACTATCATTGGTAGATTTGTTTATTGATTTGGTTGCTCTCTTCCTTCTTTTTTTTTATTAAATATAGATATATATTTTTTCCTTTTTCTCTTTTTGTGAGAGTGTATGTATATGCTTCCTCGTGTGATTTTGACTGTATACCTTTGCATTTACCATTTGTCCTAGGGTTCTGCCTGACTGTATTTTTTTTTGTTTTTCTTTTTGCTTTGGTTCTTTTGTTGTTGTTGTTATTGGGTTTTTTTAGTATAGCTTTTACCACTTGTTAGCATTGGTGGATTTGTTTTTTGGTTAGTTTGCTCTCTTCTTTCTTTCTTTCATTTTTTAATAACTTTTTAAATTTTTTAATAATTATTTTTTAATTTAATGACTTTTTATTTTATTTTTCTTTCTTTCTTTCTTTCTTTCTCCCTTTTCTTCTGAACTGTGTGGCTGACAGGGTCTTGGGGCTCCGGCAGGTGTCAGTCCTGTGCTGCTGAGGTGGGAGAGCCAACTTCAGGACACTGGTCCACAAGAGACCTCCCAGCTCCACATAATATCAAACAGTGAAAGCTCTCCCAGAGATCTCCATCTCAACGCCAAGACCCAGCTCCACTCAACGACCAACAACCTACAGTGCTAGACACCCTATGGCAAACAAGTAGCAAGACAGGAACACCACCCCACCCATTAGCAGAGAGGCTGCATAAAATCATAATAAGGTCACAGAAACCCCCAAACACACGACCAGATGTGGTCCTGCCCACCAGAAAGACAAGATCCAGCCTCATCCACCAGAACACAGGCACTAGTCCCCTCCACGAGGTAACCTACACAACCCACTGAACCAACCTTACCCACTGAGGGCAGACACCAAAAACAATGGTAACTGCAAACCTGCAGCCTGCAAAAAGCAGACCCCAAACACAGTAAGTTAAGCAAAAGGAGAAGACAGAGAAACACAGCAGATGAAGGAGCAAGGTAAAAACCCACCAGATCAGTCTACCTGAAAAAGAATTCAGAATAATGATAGTAAACATGATCCAAAATCTTGGAAATACAATGGAAAAAATACAAAAAATGTTCAACATGGACCTAGAAGAACTAAAAAGCAAACAAACAATGATGAACAACACAATAACTGAAATTAAAAATACTCTAGAAGGAATCAATAGCAGAATAACTGAGGCAGAAGAACGGATAAGTGACCTGGAAGATAAAAGAGTGGAAATAACTACTGCAGAGCAGAATAAAGAAAAAAGAATGAAAAGAATTAAGGACAGTCTCAGAGACCTCTGGGACAGAATTAAACCCACCGGAGGGGGGAAGCTTCAGAGCTGCGGAGGTGAGCGCAGCAACCGGGGTGCAGAGGGCAAAGCAGAGAGATTCCCGCACAGAGGATCAGGGCCAACTGGCACTCACCAGCCCGAGAGGCTTGTCTGCTCACCCGCCGGGGCGGGCGGGGCTGGGAGCTGAGGCTCCGGCTTCGGTCAGATTGCAGGGAGAGGACTGGGGTTGGCGGCGTGAACACAGCCTGCAGGGGGTTAGTGCACCACGGCTAGCTGGGAGGGAGCCCGGGAAAAGTCTGGAGCTGCCGAAGAGGCAAGAGACTTTTTCTTCCCTCTTTGTTTCCTGGTGCATGAGGACAGGGGATTAAGAGCGCTGCTTAAAGGAGCTCCAGAGATGGGCGCGAGCCGCAGCTGACAGCGCGGACCCCAGAGACAGGCATGAGACACTAAGGCTGCTGCTGCCGCCACCAAGAAGCCTGTGTGCGAGCACAGGCCACTCTCCACACCTCGCTTCCGGGGAGCCTGTGCAGCCCGCCACTGCCAGGGTCCCAATATCCGGGGACAGCTGCCCTGGGAGAACGCACGGTGCACCTCAGGCTGGTGCAACGTCACGCTGGCCTCTGCCGCCGCAGGCTCGCCCCGCACTCCGTGGCCTCCACCCCCCCAGACTGAGTGAGCCGGAGCCCCTGAATCAGTGGCTCCTTTAACCCCATCCTGTCTGAGCGAAGAACAGATGCCCTCTGGCTACCTACACGCAGACGCGGGGCCAAATCCAAAGCTGAACCCCAGGAGCTGTGCGAACAAAGAAGAGAAAGGGAAATCTCTCCCAGCAGCCTCAGGAGCAGCGGATTAAAGCTCCACAATCAACTTGATGTACCCTGCATCTGTGGAATATCTGATTAGACAACGAATCATCCCAAATTGAGGAGGTGGACTTTGAGAGCAAGATTTATTATTTTTTCTTCTTTTCCTCTTTTTGTGAGTGTGTATCTGTATGCTTCTGTGAGAGATTTTGTCTGTATAGCTTTGCTGTCACCATTTGTCCTAGGGTTCTATCCGTCCGTTTTTTCTTTTTCTTACTTTTTTAAAAAAATATTTTTTTAATAATAATTTTGTTATTTTAGCAACTCTATTTTATTTTACCTTACTTTATTTTATTTTGTTTTAACCTCTTTCTTTCTTTATTTCTTTCTTTCTACTTTTTCTCCCTTTCATTCTGAGCTGTGTGGATGAAAGGCTCTTGGAGCTGCAGCCAGGAGTCAGTGCTGTGCCTCTGAGGTGGGAGAGCCAACTTCAGGACACTGGTCCACAAGAGACCTCCCACCTCCACATAATATCAAACGGCAAAAATCCCCCAGAGATCTCCATCTCAACACCAACACCCAGCTTCAGTCAACGACCAACAAGCTACAGTGCTGGACACCCTATGCCAAACAACTACCAAGACAGGAACACAACCCCACCCATTAGCAGAGAGGCTGCCTAAAATCATAATAAGTCCACAGACACCCCAAAGCACACCACCAGACGTGGACCTGCCCACCAGAAAGGCAAGATCCAGCCTCACCCACCAGAACACAGGCACTAGTCCCCTCCACCAGGAAGCCTACACAACCCACTGAAACAACTTTAGCCACTGGGGACAGACTTCAAAAACAATGGGAACTAGGAACCTGCAGCCTGCAAAAAGGAGACCCCAAACACAGTAAGATAAGCAAAATGAGAAGACAGAAAAACACACAGCAGATGAAGGAGCAACACAAAAACCCACTAGAACTAACAAATGAAGAGGAAATAGGCAGTCTACGTGAAAAAGAATTCAGAATAATGATAGTAAAGATGATCCAAAATCTTGGAAATAGAAGAGACAAAATGCAAGAAACATTTAACAAGGACCTAGAAGAACTAAAGATGAAACAGGCAACGATGAACAGCACAATATATGAAATTAAAAATACTCTAGAAGGGATCAATAACAGAATAACTGAGGCAGAAGAACGGATAAGTGACCTGGAAGATAAAATAGTGGAAATAACTACTGCAGAGCAGAATAAAGAAAAAAGAATGAAAAGAACTGAGGACACCCTCAGAGACCTCTGGGACAACTTTAAGCAAACCAACATTCAAATTATAGGGGTTCCAGAAGGAGAAGAGAAAAAGAAAGGGACTGAGAAAATATTTGAAGAGATTATAGTTGAAAACTTCCCTAATATGGGAAAGGAAATAGTTAATCAAGTCCAGGAAGCCCAGAGAGTCCCATAAAGGATAAATCCAAGGAGAAACATGCCAAGACACATATTAATCAAACTATCAAAAATTAAATACAAAGAAAACATATTAAAAGCAGCAAGGGAAATACAACAAATAACACACAAGGGAATCCCCATAAGGTTAACAGCTGATCTTTCAGCAGAATCTCTGCAAGCCAGAAGGGACTGGCAGGGCATATTTAAAGTGATGAAGGAGAAAAACCTACAACCAAGATTACTCTACCTAGCAAGGATCTCATTCAGATTTGATGGAGAAATTAAAACCTTTACAGACAAGCAAAACCTGAGAGAGTTCAACACCACCAAACCAGCTTTACAACAAATGCTAAAGGATCTTCTCTAGGCAAGAAACACAAGAGAAGGAAAAGACTTACAGTAACAAACCCAAAACAATTAAGAAAATGGGAATAGGAACATGCATATCAATAATTACCCTAAATGTAAATGGTTAAATGCTCCAACCAAAAGACACAGACTGGCTGAATGGATACAAAAACAAGACCCATATATATGCTGTCTACAAGAGACCCACTTCAGACCTAGAGACACATACGGACTGAAAGTGAGGGGTTGGAAAAAGATATTCCATGCAAATGGAAACCAAAAGAAAGCTGGAGTAGCAATTCTCATATAAGACAAAAGAGACTTTAAAATAAAGACTATTAGAAGAGACAAAGAAGGACACTACATAATGATCAAGGGATCGATCCAAGAAGAAGATATAACAATTGTAAACAGTTATGCACCCAACATAGGAGCACCTCAATACATAAGGCAAATACTAACAGCAATAAAATGGGAAATCGACAGTAACACAGTCATAGTAGGGGACTTTAACACCCCACTTTCACCAATGCACAGATCATCCAAAATGAAAGTAAATAAGGAAACACAAGCTTTAAATGATACATTAAACAAGATGGACTTAATTGATATTTATAGGACACTCCATCCAAAAACAACAGAATACACATTTTTCTCTAGTGCTCATGGAACTTCTTCCAGGATAGATCATATCTTGGGTAACAAATCAAGCCTTGGTAAATTTAAGAAAATTGAAATTGTATCAAGTATCTTTTCTGACCACAACACTATGAGACTAGATATCAATTACAGGAAAAGCTCTGTAAAAAATACAAACACGTGGAGGCTAAACAATACACTACTTAATAACAAAGTGTTCAATGAAGAAATCAGAGAGGAAATCAAAAAATACCTAGAAACAAATGACAATGAAGACACGATGACGCAAAACCTATGGGAAGCAGCAAAAGCAGTTCTAAGAGTGAAGTTTACAGCAATACAATCCTACCTTAAGAAACAGGAAACATCTCGAACAAACAACCTAACCTTGCACCTAAAGCAATTAGAGAAAGAAGAACAAAAAACCCCAAAGTTAGCAGAAGGAAAGAAATCATAAAGATCAGATCAGAAATAAATGAAAAAGAAATAAAGGGAATGATAGCAAAGATCAATAAAAATAAAAGCTGGTCCTTTGAGAAGATAAACAAAATTGATAAACCATTAGCCAGACTCATCAAGAAAAAAAGGAAGAAGACTCAAATCAATAGAATTAGAAATGAAAAAGGAGAAGTAACAACTGACACTGCAGAAATACAAAAGATCATGAGAGATTACTACAAGCAACTCTATCCCAATAAAATGGACAACCTGGAAGAAATGGACAAATTATTAGAAATGCACAACCTGCCAAGACTGAATCAGGAAGAAATATAAAATATGAACAGATCAATCACAAACACTGAAATTGAGACTGTGATTTAAAATCTTCCAACCAACAAAAGCCCAGGACCAGATGGCTTCACAGGCGAATTCTATCAAACATTTAGAGAAGAGCTAACACCTATCCTTCTCATACTCTTCCAAAATATAGCAGAGGGAGGAACACTTCCTAACTCATTTTACGAGGCCACCATCACCCTGATACCAAAACCAGACAAAGATGTCACAAAGAAAGAAAACTACAGGCCAATATCACTGATGAACATAGATGCAAAAATACTCAACAAAATACTAGCAAACAGAATCCAACAGCACATTAAAAGAATCATGCACCATGATCAAGTGGGGTTTGTCCCAGGAATGCAAGGATTCTTCAATATATGCAAATCAATCAATGTGACACACCACATTAACAAATTGAAGGAGAAAAACCTATGGTCATCACAATAGACACAGAGAAAGCTTTCGACAAAATTCAACACCCATTTATGATAAAAACCCTCCAGAAAGTAGGCATAGAGGGAACTTTCCTCAACATAATAAAGGTCATATATGACAAGCCCACAGCCAACATCGTCCTCCATGGTGAAAATTTCAAAACATTTCCACTAAGATCAGGGATAAGACAAGGTTGCCCACTCTCACCACTCTTATTCAACATACTTTTGGATGTTTTAGCCACAGCAATCAGAGAAGAAAAGGAAATAAAAGGAATCCAAATCGGAAAAGAAGAAGTAAATCTATCACTGTTTGCAGATGACATGATACTGTATATAGAGAATCCTAAAGATGCTACCAGAAAACTACTAGAGCTAATCAATGAATTTGGTAAAGTAACAGGATACAAAATTAATGCACAGAAATCTCTAGCATTCCTGTACACTAATGATGAAAAATCTGAAAGTGAAATCAAGAAAACACTCCCATTTACCACTGCAACAAAAAGAATAAAATATCTAGGAATAAACCTACCTAAGGAGACAAAAGACCTGTATGCAGAAAATTATAAGACACTGATGAAAGAAGTTAAAGGTGATACAAATAGATGGAGAGATATACCATGTTCTTGGATTGGAAGAATCAACATTGTGAAAATGACTCTACCACGCAAAGCAATCTACAGATTCAACGCAATCCCTATCAAACTACCACTGGCATTTTTCACAGAACTAGAACAAAAAATTTCACAGTTTGTACGGAAACACAAAAGACCCCGAATAGCCAAAGCAATCTTAAGAACGAAAAACGGAGCTGGAGGAATCAGGCTCCCTGACTTCAGACTATACTACATAGCTACAGTAATCAAGAGAGTATGGTACTGGCACAAAAACAGAAATATAGATCAATGGAACAGGATAGAAAGCCCAGAGATAAACCCACGCACATATGGTCACCTTATTTTTGATAAAGTAGGCAGGAATATACAGTTGAGAAAGGACAGCCTCTTCAATAAGTGGTGCTGGGAAAACTGGACAGGTACATGTAAAAGTATGTGATTAGATCACTCCCTAACACCATACACAAAAATAAGCTCAAAATAGATCAAAGACCTAAATGTAAGGCCAGAAACTATCAAACTCTTAGAGGAAAACATAGGCAGAACACTCTATGACATATATCACAGCAAGATCCTTTTTGACCCACCTCCTAGAGAAATGGAAATAAAAACAAACCAAAAAAAAACAAATGGGACCTAATGAAACTTCAAAGCTTTTGCACAGAAAAGGAAACCATAACCAAGACCAAAAGACAACCCTCAGAATGGCAGAAAATATTTGCAAATGAAGCAACTGACAAAGGATTAATCTCCAAAATATATAAGCAGCTCATGCAGCTCAATAACAAAAAAAGAAACAACCCAATCCAAAAATGGGCAGAAGACCTAAATAGACATTTCTCCAAAGAAGATATACATACTGCCAACAAACACATGAAAGAATGCTCAACATCATTAATCATTAGAGAAATGCAAATCAAAACTACAATGAGATATCATCTCACACCAGTCAGAATGACCATCATCAAAAAATCTAGAAACAATAAATGCTGGAGAGGGTGTGGAGAAAAGAGAACACTCTTGCACTGCTGGTGGGAATGTGAATTGGTACAGGCACTGTGGAGAACAGTATGGAGGTTCCTTTAAAAACTAAAAATAGAACTACCGTATGACCCAGCAATCCCACTACTGGGCATATACCCTGAGAAAACTATAATTCAATGAGTCATGCGGGCTTCCCTGGTGCCACAGTGGTTGAGAGTCCGCCTGCCGATGCAGGGGACGCGGGTTTGTGCCCCAGTCCGGGAAGATCCCACATGCCGTGGAGCAGCTGGGCCCGTGAGCCATGGCTGCTGAGCCTGAGCATCCGGAGTCTGTGTTCTGCAACGGGAGAGGCCACAACAGTGAGAGGCCCGCGTTCCGCACAAAAAAAAAAAAGAGTCATGTACGAAAATGTTCATTGCAGCTCTATTTACAATAGCCAGGAGATGGAAACAATCTAAGTGTCCGTCATTGGATGAATGTATAAAGAAGATTTGGCACATATATAGAATGGAATATTACTCAGCCATAAAATGAAATGAAATTGAGCTATTTGTAATGAGGTGGATGGACCTAGAGTCTGTCATACAGAGTGAAGTAAGTCAGAAAGAGAAAGACAAATACCATATGCTAACACATATATATGGAATTTACGAAAAAAATGTCATGAAGAACCTAGGGGTAAGACAGGAATAAAGACACAGACCTACTAGAGAATGGACTTGAGGATATGGGAAGGGGGAAGGGTAAGCTGGGACAAAGTGAGAGAGTGGCATGGACATATATACACTACCAAACGTAAAATAGATAGCTAGTGGGAAGCAGCCGCATAGCACAGGAAGATCAGCTTGGTGCTTTGTGACCACCTAGAGAGGTGGGATTTGGAGGGTGAGAGGGAGGGAGACGCAAGAGGGAAGAGATATGGGAACATATGTATATGTATAAGTGATTCTCTTTGTTTTAAAGCAGAAACTAACACACCATTGTAAAGCAATTATACTCCAATAAAGATGTAAAAAAGAAAAATTTCACAACTTGTATGGAAACACAAATGACCCTGAATAGCCAAAGCAACGTTGAGAAAGAAAAATGGAGCTGGGGGAATCAGGCTCCCGGTCTTCAGACTATACTACAAAGCTACAGTAATCAAGAGAGTATGGTACTGGCACAAAAACAGAAATATAGACCAATGGAACAGGATAGAAAGCCCAGAGATAAGCCCACACACATATGGTCACCTTATTTTTGATAAAGGAGGGAAGAATATACAATGGAGAACAGCCTATTCAATAAGTGGTGCAGATGTAGAGAATGGACTTGAGGACACGGGGAGGGAGAAGGGTAAGCTGGGACAAAGTGTGAGTGTGGCAGCTACTTATATATACTACCAAATTAAAAATTGATAGCTAGTGGGAAGCAGCCACATCACACAGGGAGATCAGCTCAGTGCTTTGTGACCACCTAGAGGCATGGGATAAGGAGGGTGGGAGGGAGATATAAGAGGGAGGAGATATGGGGATATATGTATATGTACAGCTGATTCACTTTGTTATAAAGCAGAGTCTAGCACACCATTGTAAAGCAATTATACTCCAATAAAGATGTTAAAAAGTAAAAAAAGGGAACGGGGAGTTAGTGTTTAATGAGTACATATTTTCAGTATGAGATGATGAAAAAGTTCTGGACATGGCTAGTGGTGATGGTTGTACGACAATGTGAATATATTTAATGACACAACTGTACACTGAAGAGTGGTTAAAATGGCAAATTTTATGTTGTGTATATTTTGCCAATTAAAAAAACTTATGAAGAGTAATTTGAGCAGTGCTTGCCTCTTTCTTCTCATTGTAAAACTCATGACATGGAGAGAACATTATTTTTATTCCTTGCTGAACAGCCATATTCCTTTCTAAGTTTGGACCAGCTTCCAACATTTTGTCCTTTGTGTTCTCAATGTCACGAAAAATCTCTAAGAGTTCCTTTAATGTTAACTTTTTTTGCTGGTGTGCCTTCCTCTGGGACTTCTTCATCCTTTTCATGATGAGTCATGCTCACTTTTTCCATTTAAGCCCATAAAGTTGCCTTTCTAACGTCCTCTGGCTGCAAAGCTAGAGCCTCTCAAACAGCAGCACTGTGTCCACATCTCAGAGTCAGCTATTTATTCTATAACTTCGTTTACTTTCTATTAGAAACCTGTAAAGTTACTTACACAGCACAGTAAACTTTCCTGACCTGCTGTGTGCATACTACTTGTTATATGCTTGAATATTTTCAATTGCATGACTTATATTTTTTTCAAAACTCAGCTAAAGAAATTGCATGAAATTGTATCCCTCTCTCTCTCCAGTTGTGTCATCAATAGCCTGTTATAAAGTCCATCTACTAGGCTTTAAATGTTGAAATAACTCCATGGTCCATTGGATGAAGTTGTGTTTGGTGGTTAAAAGCAAATTTTCACATTTCCATTAAAGAGAATCAGGGTGACCTGGAGCATTATCCAACAGTAGTAGTGGTTTTCTTTTGTTATCACATAAACTTTTAAAATTCAAATGTATATATATATATATATATTTTTTACATATACATGTATCTATAAAAGTTAAATTATTTTCCCTGCAACGTCTCTCTGTCACTGGAAGACAAGGAGACAATACAACTACATGCTTTGCTGTCCTTGTGTGAACTGAGCAACAGACGTGCAGTGACTAGTCACTGATTCACTTTGAAAAGAAGGGATGTGATTGGTCACTGATCATACCATAACATGCATCTCTTATTTACATATTGATTTGTGGACTGGAGAGCTAGCAGTGAAATTTGTATTCTATGCAATTACTCATAATTAATTTATGGTGATGACTGAAATTTGAACTGTGTTATTGGGTGACTACTGTTAACTAAATCATGGTGATTGAAATTCATGTAAATCGGAACAATGCAAAGTGAGGACTATCTGTATTACACATCTACTATTTGCTTGTTATGTTTCCCCCACCAGAATGTAAGTTAAGTGGGATGGAGACTTAGCCTATTTTATTTACAGTTATATTCCTAATGCCATAGAACAAAGCCAGAGTAGGGTCTCAAAAATACTTGTAGAAAAGGAGGAAAGGAAAGACAGAGAATGGAAGAAAGGGAGGAAGGAAGGGGAGAGAGAGGTAAGATCATCAAGTTAGATCAACTGTCAAGATCCTCAGAGAAGCAAAAGAACTTTCTCAAAGGCACCCAGCTCTCCAAGTTTCTGCCTTGGGGTCTGACATGTACCCCCTAACCTGCGTTGTTCTTCTTGCTCTTTCTCTCCTTCTCTCCAAACTTTATTTCAAGTTATGCATTCACATGAAGATGTGACTAACAACACTTTGGGACCTTAATCAGTTGACCTTTGAGGAGGGATTAGAGCCTTACTTCAGAAGGCCACAATCCTGTGGGGGGAGGTGACATTAGGGTCTTCCCAGACTCCCTAGTATCAGACCACAGAACCTACTAATTCTTAGTCTATGTCAAACTATTTGCATTTTCTTTCCTAATGTCCTTGTGTGGTGCTACAATCAGAGATCACAGGATGCTGGGGTTTTCCTCTGAGTATCTCACTCCCCTGAGGTTAGGTTTCTAATCTACTCATGGCACTCCGTTGTCCCAGAGCAGATGGGGCAGCCTGGCCAACTCAGAGGGGGAAAACACTGACTTCAGATGAAAAATTTCTGTTTCTGTGACTAAGGACTTAGTCAGCTACCTGGTTTAGGACGTACTATTTGTCAGAAAGTAGATCTGGAGGAAATATCACTCATTCTAGCTAGAGTAATCATTTTCAGTACATTTTTTACTCATGAAATTTAAAAAGAACGGGGTGCCAGTTTAACCTTGTGGTTAAGGTTATGAATGAGAACGGAAGTTTAAATTACCCAGGGAGGTCCCTTTAGTCAGAGTTTCAGAGCATTCCAGACTCTTGTGTTAATTAAAGCACATTGAACTTCAATAGAATAACAAAAAGGCAAGCAGTGGTCTGTTTGGAGACTCCGCCTCTTCCCCTAATGTTCTGCTCACTTGCCCTCTCTCCCCCTCCCTCCTTCCTTCGCTCTCTCTTTCCCTCTTTTTCTTCCTTTCTTTGTTTCTCTTTCTCTCTCTTTCTTTCCTTCCTTCTTTCCTTGAAAAAAGCAACTGTTCTTTATAAGAATAAAATTACTTAATTAAATAGAAATGACCTTAGCTGATATCTTCTAAGTTTCTAAATCCAAGCTCTATATCAACAATTATACGTTTTCTTTAATTTTCAGATCTTTTGCTTTTTCCCTTTCCTTTTCCATCTTCCTCCTGTACCCTCAGATCACCATACTTTGGACCTCCCACTAACGGTTTGAACCCGAGAAAGAAAGAGGTTGACTCCCTCAAAGGAGAGTTACAAGGGTCAATGATGCCTGCCCCTCTTCTTGTTAGATGCTCTTGCAGGAAGTTTGGTGAAAAGAATTAGTTGGCTAGAATTAGTCTTCAGTTTGGTAAATTTCCAACATCTGTGCTTTTCCTGGTTGTCATTAGCATAAATATTTCCCCCCATATTAGCATAAATATTTGAGAGTCAACAACTGAAAGAATTTGAAAAACTTACTGACTGAAGATTTTTGTCACAGACACTCCATTTCAACTGGCATCTTTCACTCTTTAAAAGTTCTATCATCTTAAACAGTACTTTCTTCTTTTGTTCTATTGAATTTCAATTATGTGCAAGCCCTGTAGGGAGATACAAAGATGGATAGGACACAGTTCCTACCCTTACAGCTGAAAACCATGCAAGAACATAAGATTCAGGCTGGCCAAAAGCTGAATAAGAGCACAGGGCTAAAATAATAGTAAAAGAAAACATTGAACAAGAGATGGTGCATGCAGGCTTTGTTTAATTTTCAGGTTACCATTATAGACAGAATATACCAAAGAAGGTCTGAGGAAAATGGGACACCTTGGGGTTTGTGGGCAGGAGGGGACTGTGAGGATAGAGAAAAGAGTTCAGATCAGAGATGCATCTGGAAGGAGTTGGGGTTTGTGGGCAGGAGGGGACTGTGAGGATAGAGAAAAGAGTTCAGATCAGAGATGCATCTGGAAGGAGTTGGAAGACAGAGTTGCAGGGGAAGGTTTTTTAGGTGGAGAATATGTGGGCAAACAGGGCTACCAAGTGAGGTTGTTCAGTTTGTAACACAAGGGGTTGCCATTCACATCATACTCTCTGAGCAGAATACAACCTGTGTGGCCACTGGTAGCAATCTTGGGGCAAGAGTCTAAGACATTTCCAGGACAAAATGTCTTGCAGACATAAAGAGTAGACTTGCTATCATGATGTAAATCCTCAGAGGGCAAGGACTGGGTCTTATTTGTCTTTGGATCCTCAGAGCTTTGCACAGGGTCTGACACATCTTAGGTATTTAACACATGTCTTCCAAATGAATGAACTATAGAACTCAATCTTATCCAAGCCCCACCAGTTGGTTAGTCCAAATGAGGGTGAGGTCACCGAATGGGGATAACTCATATTTCTTTGATATCTCTGGATAATGTTGGGCCTCAGGCCCAGAACTATCTCTCTCCCAAGTCATTTCAGTTATTCCCAGGACCTTAAGGGGTGTTTTGCATGTGCTCATGCACTGTCTTCTCTTATTCTTCCAGTCTGGTCTTTATCCGATGTTTTGAAAGAGGCAATATCCCAGCCATGCCCATTCTGCAGAGCCACCACCCCTTCTGTGAGTATGGTATACCTCCCAGGAATTTATCTCCTGTGCACCCAAAGCTGCTATAGTGGAAGCCATGATGGCCTCATGGTCCCTTTGACTCCTGGGACTGAAGCCTTACTAATTCTATGGAGAAATGGAGAGAATGGTCTTCTGTTTTCCAGGGCCATCTACATAGACACGAAGATATGTTGAATGTCTCATATCTGACACAGCCCTCCTTAAAACAATGTCTTCAGCTTCTGTCTGTCCCAACAATGAGCAGAAGATGGACACCATGCAGTTCTTTCTACACACTGTCCCCATTTTTCTGCTCTTGAAAAAGAATGTCCACTGGAAAATATTGGGGGTATGTGAGAACATGAAGTATTTTAGTTTGGCTGCAGCAAAGTTTGTCCAGGCAAATGGGACACAAGTTGGCCCTGAGGAAGACTGAATTAAATAGTGAGAATGAATGAGTATAAACCCTAAACACTATTTAGTGGAAAACCATTTAAAAGTTATTTGAAGAGAAGCCATAGTTTTATGATTAAGTATGGAGAAAACTATCATTATGACTCATTAGAGATGTAACAAAAGTCTAGGCAGAATAGGACAGTGCAGTTACACAGACCCAGGTTTGAGTCTCAGTGACATTGGTTAAGTCACTTAACCTCAGGGACTCCTAGTTTCCTCATCTATAAAATAGATATATTATCCACATCTCAGGATCTTTTGTAAGAATCATATTCATAAAATGCTTAGCACAAAACCTGGAACATAGAATACCTAATAAAATGACCAGAAAAAGTAGCATATTATAAGGTATTCTCACTTCTGGGGTAATCAGGAATTCCCAAAGACAGCGATATAATAAGTAAGCAAAATTGCAAAGGAGACAGAGTTTTATTTGGGGTTGCTTACCTTCTCCTTTACCAACCAATGACCCAGATAATAACCAGGGAACCAGTTTGGTTAATTAATTCACATCCTGGTGGTAGCACCTGTTTTTCTTCCATAAATTCCAAGAAGAGGGTGGCTAGGGAGTGAGTGGTGGTAGAAGTTCAGAGATCAGTAGCAGTTTGGGACAAGGGTGGTGGCCTTTTGAGTGTGAGCTCCTTGCCCCTAACCTTTTGCACCACATCCTTAAGATGACTCATCATTACCTAGAGCTTATTTTGGATACAAATGGCTCAAGGCTTTTACTCCATTTGAGCATTCTGTGCACTTCCTTCAAAGTTCATTGTGGATGGCCCTGGAAAACAAAAGGCCATTTTCTCCATTTCTCGCACTGGACATCTATAGGTGTGGCTTATAGCTGCCCATTCACCATCGTTTTTAAGCACTCTCTTCCCAGCAGACAGAAAGCCCTGGATTCCAGAAACAGGCTCCACTTACCAAAAATTTCTAAGCTGTCTGAAGATCAACTTCTACCTTCTCAAGGACCTTCCAATTATTCTGGAATAAGTGACAACACTATTTCCTCTCAGGATTATGTTTGCAGGTCTAGAGGTTCCTGAAGAGAGTTTATGATTGCATTTCTTTATTTCCACTGACACAACTTCCAATAACATGAAGAAGAAAACTTTTAAACGGTGTGATTGCAAATCCTAGCTATTTTGTAATCTCTGGTGTATTTGAGAATTACTCATACTAGATGGCACTTGAGGAACAAGAAGTTTCTTGATGCTGTCTACTTCCCTGAAAGACACAAAAAACAACAAATCTTGTCTCAGTCTGAAAACTGAGTGATCATGCCATGGGATGTCCGATTTTGGAATAGAGGAATAGGACCATGCCATGTTTGGGGGAGTGGATTAGGATCCAGGAAACCTGGGTTCTTCATTCTCTCTGCCTATATCTTGTAGCCTTGGATAAGAAGTTTCCAGGAGCCTCCTTATGACTTGTGACACTGCTTACCCTGGACCAGGAGAGTTAAGGAAGGAAAGAACTTGGTAAGAGCTTTGGACTAACTGGCACTAACAAAGTTGTCCAGAAATAATGCTCAAACAAGTAGTCCTCATGAATACGAATGTTGTAGCCAATATTTCTGACATTTCAAGAGCCTGAGAAATGTCAGTGCTTTCTACTGTCTGAGGAGAGCCTCCTCTGAGGAAGTCCTCCTGAAGTGGCAAGTGTTTTCTTTTCCACTGCTTGAAGGTCAAACCAAATCACTTCTTCCTCAAATAGGTCTCACTTTCATAGGCTCATAAAATGGCCAAGTTAGAATGTGTCTTGGTTGATGAAGTCAGTTGAGGGTGTGAGGCTGACTCAGGCTGACCCAAGTTCCTCTGTTTATTCAGTACCAGGAATATTTAAATCAGAACTGACCTTAAAATAGCAACTCTTTGGAAAAGGGCTCAGCACTGACTCCTAAGAATCTCTTATAGCTACCCCTCTTACTTTTCTCTTCCAATGGTCACTGCTTAGAAAGTCTATGACAATATATGCCTCGTGTCTGATACTTTCATTTTCACTAAAGAACATTATTACACCACATAAAATTCTAGAATTCATGAGGGACGATTAGAATACCTTAAATTCCTTTGCTCACTGAGAGAATATTATGGCAGAATTTTATCTCTTACACTGGGACACTTAGAAATTGGCCTGCATGAATATCTTTGTTTGATAGAAATTTGAAGTACAATATTCTTCATTAAGGTTTTTGAGAAAGCAAGAGTAACATATTAATTTCCTTCTCATTTTATATACTATGACAAAACCAATTTTGATCATTCTAACCACAACTATTGACTCTCAAGCATCTCTCTTGGGATCTAATTGGCTGCTATAATTCTCCACCTGAATGGCTCATAAAAACTCCAAACTCAGTGAGACTAAAAGATAACTTAAGCTTATTCTGCCTTCTGTCTCCATCTTAGTTAATGACATGACATTTGTCAATTCTCTCAAATTGGAAAACCTAGAGGCATTTATCCTCAAGTCTCCCTCTCATTCATTCTTGGTGTGCAACTCGTCACTGTACACTGTAGGTTCTCCTGCAGAAACGTCTCTCAGATTAGTCCACATATCCTTTCTTGGATGGCTTCAGCAGCCTCCTGAAGAACCCTCTTGCTTCTTTCCTCTCCTAGAGAGTCCAGGACCCACATGTGATCATGCCACTCCTTGCTCCAAAACTTCAGGTTGCTGGAAGATTAAAATCCAGATTCCTTGACCTGGCACTCACAGTTTTCCTTAACCTAGCCCCAACCACTTCTGCAGCCTAATTCCCTGCCAAGTCACACCTCCATCCTGTAGACTCCAGCCATAGTCAGTTTTTCACCACTCTACAAACAGGACTGATCTTTTTGCCACACTTACCTTGGCTCATTTCCTCTCTCTCAAATGCCTCCTCCATCCCATCTCCACCTAGCTAAATGCTACTTATTCTTCAATACCCATTTCAAATGTACCCATCCAGGAGAGGCCTTCCTTGATCTGTTCCTCAACCCCACCCCAAGTTAATGACTCCACCCTCCACATTGCCTCAGCATTTTATTCACACCTATATGACAAGAGAAATCTCATCCATCATATATGAGCACCTCGCAAGAGGTTCCCTGTCTTATAATTCATTTTATCCCTGGCACTCAGTAGCATTTGATAAGTGGATTAATGGATACATGGATGGGTTGGGTGGTAAAGTTTAAATTGAGGAGAGTGGGCAGACATTGGAGAGAAGGCAGTGTAAGAAAATGGAGAAAAGGGAAAAGAAATTGGAAATCATGTCTCCTTATTTACTCACTTCTAAATTTTATTCATTTCACCCATTTTCCTTCAAATGCAGTTATAATGAATACTTACTTTCTTAATAGTCCCATGCCCTTGTATTTAAGGAGTTGGGAAATTAAATTTACCTTCCAAATCTGCTTATTGAGTTCAAGAAAAACATTTTCCTACAGTTTATTAGCAGAAATTTTTATTGCCCTTTAAATATTTTACAGCAAACAAAAGTACTATGAGGAACTTCCTCTTGTAGCCAAGATGGAGAACAGGGAGAAAATTTATCCTCCCATCTTAAACAACTAAGAAATTGGACAAAATATATGAGACAATGGTTTCTAAGACATTGAACAGCAGGCAAATAAGAACAGTGATCCCTGAGAGGAAACAAAGGAAGTAAGCTCCATAATCACTACTACTTACTACATGGAGAAGGTATCCAGGTCACCGTACAGGGAGGAGGAACTTGGAGGCGCAGCAGAAGAACCCTTGAGTTGAAGATATGGAGCTGAGAGTCCAGGGATATCAAGGCAACTGGAGTTCACAGTGTAGAGATAAGAAAAGTATATAGAGAAAAAACTCAGAAGAGCTGCAGAGGGCCCCCCTTAAGTATTCAGCAGAGTACTGATCAGTATGTGTGTGAGGAAACTACACAAGGCTGGGGAGAGAACCACCCCAAAGGTTTAGAAGGAACAGTGTCCAGTGGTCACACAGAGCCAGGAATAGTGACTAGTGCCTGTTCCTACCAGTCCGGAGATGGGTGTGGGGATGGGCAGGGCTATAAGGAGTGGAAAGGAGAGATTGTAAAAGGTCATGAGGAAAGTTTTGGAGGTGATGGATATGTTCATTATCTTGATTGTGAAGATGGTTTCATAGCTATACACATATGTAAAAATTTATCAAATTGTATACCTTAAATATGTGCAGCATATTTTATGTGAATTATACCTCAATGAAGCTATTAAAAATACAGCAGTTATATGGTAGAAGTATGGAGTTTCTATAGATAATTGTTTTGCTTTGAATCAATGATTTATGATAAACAGTTCACATAGATGGCCATTAATTCATTGATTTTAAAGTTTTTAATTCAAATGCAAATAATGCACTACATTTAAAAAATTAAACATCCAACTGCTAACAACAAAGAAAAACCAAAAAAATTACATAGCAAAGTAAAACATCGGCAGTGAGACAAGAATAAGCTGGAAGGAAAATGAAAGGTGGGCTGTTTCTGTCCCAGAGAGAACCTTAGGGTGGAAGAAGCTACCCATCTCTCAGCTCCTGGGAATGGGTGAGGTATAAAAATCTGACTCAAGCTGGGTCATCTCTGAAAAAAAAAATCTCAATGTTTTTCACAGATTTTCTCTTTTATGTGAATGGATAGCCCAACTTTATAGACAAGCAGATTGAGAAGCCTGGCTAATTCCCCAAATCACAAGTAGGGATGGAAAAAGGGAGAAATTAAAATTGCATCAATATCCAGTTTAATTTGGTGGGCAAAGTATTTGAACTCATCTGCAACTGCCTCATCTTGGAATTAGCAGGGGTCACCAGAGTGGAGGGGGTCTACAAACACATCTAAAGGACAAAGACTGCCCCAGAATTAGTGGTGAATATATCGACACACTTTTTTGGTGAGGGCAGATGGAGTATGAGGCAGCAGTGGAATCAAGTAGAATATAATTGGAATTACAACAAGTTTCCTAATGGCTTCACTGTAATCTATAGTCACTTCAGGCTGGGGTAGGGGAACAGAGGTATGTATGTGGTTTGGCAATGCTATGCTAGCTATTTTTTCTTTCATTGTTTTTGTATGGTGTTTTCCCACACAGGGCTCATAGCCCTTTACAATATTGAGGCTCCATTCCTTTGTGTTTTTTGAAAAGCCAGTTGTGGAAAGTTTTGATTTCTATTCTTCCAGTGGCTCTATCCAGTACCCACTAAGTATTTGGCCTTCCTTGGGCTGCTCCTAGAAGGCTGACCACAGGCATAGATACCAGATGAAGGATGGTATTTGCCTATGAGAAACAGTGTGGCTAGAAACAAAGGATAGTTTTCAGGAATTCTCTAGGAGACCTCAGTATTATTTTATTTGCTTTCTTTTCTTGAATGATAATCAGAACAAAAATCAGGCTGATTATCAGAAATAATTTTATATTGGGGCAGATCAAGAAGAAAAGTTTGACCAAAATTGGGATGGTCAATTTGAATCAACATTTATTGAAGCCTGATATGTGCAAAGCTGTGCTTGGCATTATTGAAGATATACAGGTGGGAAAGATCCAGGCCTCGCTTTCAAGAAGTCAGCAGCCCAACATACAGTAAAGGTAGGAAATCATCCACACACAGCTAATAGGAAGGTTAAAAGACAAAAGTAGTAAAATCATCTACATCCACAATATGCAATTAAGGGATACACAGAAAAATAATTAGATGTAAAATATGATATCAAAAAGAGTAAATATAAGGGAAGAGAATGTGAATTCAGGGTTGTTAAAATGCATTTGAAACTAAGAGATCAACAACTTAAAATAATCACATATATAGAGAGATTGCTATATAAAAACTTCATATAGCAGCCACAAACCAAAAACCTATAATAGATGCACACACAAAAACAAAAAGGAACCCAAACAGAGCACTAAAGACAGTCATCAAATCACAAGAGAATAGAACAAAAGAAGAAAAAGAAGCAAAAAAACCTACAAAACCACCCCCAAACAATTAACAGGATGGCAATAAGAACATACATACCAACAATTACCTTAAATGTAAATGGACTAAATGCTCCAATCAAAAGACACAGAGCAGCTGAAGGATACAAAAACAAGACTTGTATATATGCTTCTTACAAGATACTCATTTCAAATCTAAAGACACACACAGACTTTAAGTGAGGGGATGGAAACAGGCATTCCATGCAAATAGAAATCAAAAGAAAGCCTGGGTAGCAATATGTATATCAGACAAAAAAGACTTTAAAATAAAGACTGTTATAAGAGATGAGGAAGGGCATTACATAATGATCAAGGGATCAACCGAAGAAAATATATAACAAGTGTAAATATCTATGTACCCAACATAGGAGCACCTAAATACATAAAGCAAATATTAATGGATGTAAAAGGAAAAACTGACAATAACACAATAATAATAGGGGACTTTAACACCTCCCACTTACATCAATGGACAGATCATCCATACAAAAAATCAATAAGGAAACACTGGTCTTAAATGACACATTATCAGATAGACTTAATAGATATATATATACAGAACATTCCATCTGAAAGTAGCACAATACACCTTCTTTTCAAGTGTACATGGAACATCTTCCAGGATAGATCACGTGCTAGACCACAAAACAAGTCTCAGTAAACTTAAGGAGACTGAAATAATACCAAGCATCCTTTTCAACTACAATGTTATGAGATTAGAAATCAACTACAAGAAAAAAGGTGCAAAAAACACAAACATGTGGAGTCTAAACAATATGCTACTAAACAAGCAATGGATCACTGAAGAAATCAAAGGGGAAATAAAAAAACACCTGGAGAAAAATGAAAACAAATAAAGTGACCAAAATCTATGAGACGCAGAAAAAGCAGTTCTAAGAGGGCTATTTCCCACTACCGGGCATATACCGTGAGAAAACCGTAATTCAAAAACAGTCATGTACCACAATGTTTATTGCAGCTGTATTTACAATAGCCAGGACATGGAAGCAACCTAAGAGTCCATTGACCGTTGAATGGATAAAGAAGATGTGGCACATATACACAATGGAATATTACTCAGCCATAAAAAGAAATGAAATTGAGTTATTTGTAGTGAGGTGGATGGAGCTAGAGTCTGTCATTCAGAGTGAAGTAAGTCAGAAAGAGAAAAACAAATATCGTATGCTAACACATATATATGGAATCTAAAAAAAAAAAGGTTCTGAAGAACCTAGGGGCAAGATGGGAATAAAGATGGAGACCTACTAGAGAATGGACTTGAGGACATGGGGAGGGGGAAGGGTAAGCTGTGACAAAGTGAGAGAGTGGCATGGACATATATACACTACCAAACGTAAAACAGATAGCTAGTGGGAAGCAGCCGCATAGAACAGGGAGATCAGCTAGGTGGTTTGTGACCACCTAGAGGGGTGGGATAGGGAGGGTGGGGTGGAGGGAGATGCAAGAGGGAAGAGATATGGGAACATATGTATATGTATAACTGATTCACTTTGTTATAAAGAAACTAACACACCATTGTAAAGCAATTATACTCCAATAAAGAGGTTAAAAAGAAAATAAAAAGGAAATATGAACAGAACGATCACCAGTAATGAATTTGAATCATTAATAACTTTTTAAAAACCCTCAACAAACAAAAGTCCAGGGCCAGATGGCTTCACAGGTGAATTCTCCCAAACATTTATAGATGAGTTAATACCTATCTTTCTCAACCTATTCCAAAAAATTGCAGAGGGAGGAATGCTTCTGAACTCATTCTACAAGGCCAGAATCACCCTGCTACCAAAATCAGATGAAGATATTACAAAAAAAAAATTACAGGCCAATATCACTGGTCAACATAGATACAAAAATCCTCAACATAATATTATCAAACTGAATCCAACAATATATGAAAAGAATCATACACCATGATCAAATAAGGTTTATACCAGGGATGCAAGGATTTTTCAATAGCCACAAAGTAGAAAAAGATTTGACAAAATTCAACATCCATTCGTGATAAAAACTCTCCAGAAAGTGGGCATAGAGGGAACCTACCTCAACATAATAAAGGCCATATATGAGAAACCCACAGTTAACATCATGCTCAATGGTTAAAAGCTGAAAGCATTTCCTCTAAGATCAGGAACAAGATGAGAATGCCCACTCTCTCCACTTTTTTTTTTTTTTTTTTTTTGCTGTACGCGGGCCTCTCACTGTTGTGGCCTCTCCCGTTGCAGAGCACAGGCTCTGGACGCGCAGGCTCAGCGGCCATGGCTCACAGGCCCAGCCGCTCTGCTGCATGTGGGATCTTCCCAGACCGGGGCACGAACCCATGTCCCCTACATTGGCAGGCGGACTCTCAACCACTGCGCCACCAGGGAAGCCCTCTCCACTTTTATTCAACATAGTATTGGATGTCCTAGCCACAGAAATCAGACAATTAAAGGAAATGAAAGGAATCCAAATTGGTAAGGAAGGAGTAAAACTGTTACTGTTTGCAGATAATGATACTATATGTAGAAAATCCTAAAGACACTACCAGAAAACTACTAGAGCTCATCAATAAATTTGGTAACATTGCAGGATACAAAATTAATACACAGGAATCTGTTGCATTTCTATATACTAACAACAAACTATCAGAAAGAAAATAAAACAATCCCATTTACAATCACATCACAAAGAATGAAATACTTAGGGATAAACCTACCTAAGTAGGTAAAAGACCTGTACTAGGAAAACTATTTGACACTGATGAAAGAAATTGAAGACAACACAAACTGACAGAAATATACATCATTTTCATGGTTGGAAGAATTAATATTGTGAAAATGACCATACTACCCAAGGCAATCTAAAATTCAGTGTAATCACTTTCAAAATACTGAGGGCATTTTTCACAGAAATAGAACAAATAATTTAAAAATCTGTATGGAAGCACAAAAGACCCGGGATAGCCAAAACAATCTCGAGAAAGAACAGAGCTGGAGGTATCACACTCCCTGATTTCAGACTATACTACAAAGCTACAGTAATCAAAACAGTATAATACCTGCACAAAAACAGACATATAGATCAATGGAATAGAATAGAGAGCGCAGAAATTAACCCACACTCTTATGGTCAGTTAAACTACAACAAAAGAGGCAAGAATATACAATGAAGAAAAGACAGTCTCTTCAATAAGTGGTGCTGGGAAAACTGAACAGCTATGTAAAAGAATGAAATTAGAACATTCTCTAATGCTATATACAGAAATAAACTCAAAGTGGCTTAAAGAACTAAAGGTAAGACCAGAAACCATAAAATTCCTAGAAGAAAACACAGGCAGAACACTCTTTGACATAAATTGTAGCAATATTTTTTTGGATTTATCCCCTAAAGCAAAGGAAATAAAAACAAAAATAAACAAACGGGACCTAATTAATCTGGAAAGCTTTTGCACAGCAAAGGAAACCATCCACAAAATGAAAAAACAACTTACTAAATGGGAGAAAATATTTGCAAATGATAATGACCAATAAGGGGTTAATATCTAAAATATATATGCAGCTCATACAACTCAACATCAAAAAAACAAACAACCTGATTAAAAAATGGGGCAGAAAACCTGAATAGACATTTTTCCAAAGAAGACATACAGATGGCTAATAGGAACATGAAAAAAATGCTCAGCATCGTTAATTATCAGAGAAATGCAAATTAAAACAACAATGAGATATCACCTCACACCTGTTAGAATAGCTATCATCAAAAGGAACACAAATAACAAATGTTGGCAAGGATGTGGAGAAAAGGGAACCCTAGTACATTGTTCGTGGGAATGTAAATTGGTGCAGCAACTGTGGAAAACAGTATGGAGTTTTCTCAAAAAACTAAAAATAGAACTACCATATGATCCAGCAATTCCACTCCTGGGTATATATCCAAAGAAAACAATTACACTAATTCAAAAAGATTCATGCACCCCAATGTTCATAGCAGTACTATTTACAATTGCCAAGGCATGGAAGCAACCCAAGTGTCCATCAGCAGATTAATGGTTAGAGAAGATGTGGTATATATATATGTGTGTGTGTGTACACACACACACACACACACACACACACACACACACACACACAGTGGAATACTACTCAGCCATAAAAAAGGAATAAAATGTTGCCATTTGCTACAACATGGATAGACCTGGAGGTTATTATGCTAAGTGAAATAAGTCAGACAAAGACAAATACTGTATGATATCACTTATATGTGGAATCTAAACAGTAAAACAAACTAGTGAATATAACAAAAAAGAAAAACAGACTCACAGATATAAAGAACAAACTAATGGTTACCTGTGAGGAGAGGGAAGGGGGGAAGGGCAAGATATGGGTAAGGGGTTAAGAGGTACAAACTACTATGTATAAAATAAATAAGCTGCAAGGATACAACACAGGGGATATAGCCAATAGGTTATAATAACTATAAATGGAGTATAACTTAAAAAAAATTTTTTAGAAGATGTTGGGGGTAGGAGTATAAAAGGAGTATAACTTAAAAAAAATTTTTAGAAGATGTTGGGGGTAGGAGTTTATTAATTAATTAATTTATTTTTGCTGTGTTGGGTCTTCGTTTCTGTGCGAGGGCTTTCTTTAGTTGTGGCGAGCGGGGGCCACTCTTCATCGCGGTACGCGAGCCTCTCACTATCGCGGCCTCTCTTGTTGCGGAGCACAGGCTCCAGACGCACAGGCTCAGCAGTTGTGGCTCACGGGTCCAGTTGCTCCGCGGCATGCGGGATCCTCCTAGACCAGGGCTCGAACCCGTGTCCCCTGCATTAGCAGCCAGATTCTCAACCACTGTGCCACCAGGGAAGTCCAAACTTTAAAAAATTTTGAATCACTATGTTGTACACCTGAAAAGTAATATTGTACGTCAACTATACCTCAATTTTAAAAAGTCAGAAGCCTGATAAAGAGGAAATGATCAGTAGACAAATGGCTGGAACACAAAACACTGTAAAAGTTGAGACCTAAGAGTGGGTTGGCAGATTTAAGCTGGGGAAGAATTTGGGGTTCTCCCCATGTCTTGCGAGCACCAGGCAAATTGAATTGATCTCTAGGGCTGGCATCACAGACAGACAAAGTCACAGAATGGCTTTCAAGAACAGAGGGCAGCCTGGGTTGCTTGAATCCTGCTGGAATTATGTTGTGGTAGATTATTAAAAATCACACCTTCCTATGTCCATGCTCCTTTGCAATGTAACTCTGCTGCTTTTCCCCTCAAGAGGTGACATTTTTTTCCCTTCCTCTTGTGACTTGTTTTGATCAATAGAATGGTCAAATTTACATCACATGAGTGGGGTTTATTCAATGTAATAAGTACTTCTTAAATCCAGGTCTTCCTGAATCCAGAAAAAAAAACACATTTGTTTAGCCCTTCAATAACTTTAAGGTGTTACTTCCTCTCCTATCCTCCACTGCCAAACAGTTGCTGTCTCTCTTGCTTCTGTGTGGGGCCTTGTGATTAGTTCTCATTGCTGGAAGTGCATGGAAGTAAAGGATCACTTTTGGGTTGAGGCATTAAAAATTAAGAGGTGTTGGGCCTTCTCTGTGTTCTTTCCACCTAGCCTCTGTCTGTAAGCAGACGTCCCAGGGTAACGGTGAAGCCATGTGAAGATAGTTGGGCCCCCCAGTGAAAGGAGTTGGATCTCTGGTTTTTGCCTGGAGTGGAGTCCCCTGTCAGCTGGCATTATATGGTGATGCGAGCAAGAAATAAAAATGTATTGCGTCAATTCACTGAGATACTGGGATTGTTTGTAAAAGCAGCTTATATAACCAGTTGTGTGCTGGTAAATGTTTAGCAACTGGATCTCTAAATGAAACAAAATAAAACAAAACAAAAAAAACATTGATTTGTAGAGTTTGCTCTGGTATAAATTTCCATGGTATAAATACTCCCACCATGGCCAATTTCAAGCTACCAAAGTGATGTCACTGAACACAGAGCTGGGAAGGGATGCTAACCATTGGCTCTTGTGAGCCTGTATGAACTAACTCCAGCACACCACTGTGTGTAACTTACCCTGACTAATTTACTCTGCCATCTCCAACTCAGGCTGGGTTTGGTGAGAATCCAGCCAGTCTGTCACATGGAGCTACAGACTGGATAACGCTTGGAGCATCCCACCATCCTGCCAACACTTGCTGACTACATGGGCCTGTGACTTAAGTGTTTAGTCACTGAGATTTGAGGATTGTTTGTTAAAGGAAATTCAATACCTCCTTAGCATCTGGCACAGTGCCTTGCACATGGCAGGCATCAATAAATGTCTACTGAATCAAATTCTTAAAGCTAGGGCTTTACAAAATTTTTGTAGCGTTCAAGCCTCATATCCATTTTTTTGGTATTATTCTTAAGAATGCAGACTAGGAATGTTCAGAGTCCAAATAGTCAAATTAGCCCATA